>NC_083569.1:97617316-97837316 GCF_027579695.1 Neoarius graeffei
AATGGGCAATTTAGTTTACAGCACAGTCTCCATCAGACAACAATAAATTAAAAATAATTAAGAGAACACAAGACATATACACATACATCCAATATACACACATCCAGTCAAACATCACACCCTACCCTGACAGTGATAGCCAGCATTTAATAAATCAAGTTCTCATTGGTGTACTCTATCCCTACCATCTTATTTAATAATCTAATACTTACAGGGATGAAAGAATTTGAGTACCTATTTGTTTTCGCTCTGACCGAGTAATAGCGCCTCCCAGAGGGCATTAAAGAAAACTGACCACTTAACACATGGTCAGGTTGGCTAATGATACTTCTAGCCTTTTGGACTGCCTGTTTGTTAAACAGAGCGCTCAAACCGTTAAGGTGTGTTCCAATAATCCTTGATGAGGTGTTAACAATACTACTAAGACTGTTTTTGTCTTTGACTGATAAAGTGTTAAACCAACATAAAAAAGAAAACGTTAAAAGACTTTCAATAAAAGACTGATAAAAATTACACAAAATGGTTTTAGAAACACTGAAGGAGTTAAGCTTCCTCAGTAGATAAATTCTCTGCTGTCCCTTTTTAACAATTGTCTCTGCATTTAAATGAAAGTTCAGGTCACTATCAAATATTGTGCCTAAGTATTTGTAAGAATCAACTATTTCAACTTCCCCCCCATGTATGACACTTGCCTTTGATTCGGCCTTCGCTCTCCTAAAATCTATTATGAGCTCCTTTGTTTTATCTACGTTCAAGTCTAGAAAGTTATCGTCGCACCACTTCACAAATGATGTCAGTGCTGGCCCATGAGTGGAATGTGGACCTTGGAACAGGGATAGCAGTGCAGTGTCATCTGAAAACTTAACCAGGTAGCTTCCTTGCTGGGAAGACCTACAGCTGTCTGTATATAGAATAAATAGCAGGGGAGAGAGTACACATCCTTGTGGCGAGCCAGTATTTGAAGTGATTGGTTGAGACAAATGACCATTTACTAAGACTCTCTGACTTCTATCTATTAAGAAATTTAAAATCAAAAGCAGTAATTGATTTGGTAATTGAAAGTCATTTTTCAGTCTCTCAATCAAAATATGCGGCTGCATTTTATTAAAAGCAGAAGAAAAATCTGCAAATAAAAGCCTGGCATGGGAGCCAGGTTTCTCCAAGTGTTTATATATTTTATCTAAAATAAAAAGTTTTGCATCATCCACACTTCTACCTGTTTGATATGCAAACTGTAGTGGATCCAGCTTCCCAGTGACCAAGGACAAAATTTCATTTTTGAGGATTTTTTCAAAATTCTTCATCACCAAGGATGTAAGAGCTACAGGTCTAAAGTCTTTCAGCTCCTTAGGTTTATTTAATTTAGCTAATGGTATTATAGTGGAGCTCTTCCATATTTGGGGAATCAGCCCTTTTGTTGCACACATATTGAAGAGGGAGGTGAAAACTCCACTTAGTTGTTCTGCACAATGACGTAGTGTGCGTCCGCAAACAGCATCAGGACCAACAGCTTTCCTAATATTGACCTTCTTAAACAGGGATGTTACTTGTTCCTGAGATATTATTAGGTCATGATTAGGAACCAGAGTGTTTCTCCACATAGAAATATTGTTACCAAAGTCATCGGATTCGAAACGTGAGTAAAATAAATTAAAAGCATTTGGAAGATCACATGACTCAACACCTTGGATAGTAATAGTCCTTCTGCCGTATTCGGCTTGTTGGTTTAATGATGCCATTGACTTTATTCCTCGCCAGGCGGCTCTAAGATCCCCTCCCCTGTATTGCTCTTCTACTTTTCTTCTATTTTTCATTTTAGCTTTCCTAATCTCATTTTTTACTTCTTTGCACACCGCTTTAATCTCCCAAATGTCACCAGTATAGAAAGTCCTCTTTTTCTTGTTAATGACAGATTTTAGTTCTTTCGTCATCCATGGTTTGTTGTTCGGAAAAGTGACGGTAGTCTTAGTTGGGATGACCATATCCACACAAAATGTGATATATGATGATACCGTGTCTGCAAGTTCATCAATGTTCTCAGACCCTTTCTGAAAGCACTCCCAGTCCGTACACTCAAAACATGCTTGAAGTGAAGGGATACTATCCTCTGACCAGAGTTTCACAGTTCTCTCATTGTGTTCTAGGCGTCTGAAAGAAGGTTTGTACACTGGCATGAGGTAAATACTGTTATGATAGGAAGCTCCCAAGGAAGGCATAGGTATGGAGCTGTAAGCACCGTCCACTGACCCATAGCACAGATCAATCAAGGTCATTTTCTGCGTTGTAGTACAAGTAACATATTGATCATAAGTTCTCATAGTCTTACTCAAATCACAGTGGTTAAAATCTCCCAAAATAAATTTAGGTGCATCAGGGCAAATTTCGTCCAGTTTATGTGTAGTGTCTGCAATCAGCTGAGCAGCAGCGGCTGCATTTGCGCGCGGGTGAATGTATACCAGTGTATAAAAAAGTTGTTGAAACTCACGCGGAAGGTAGAAGGGGCGTAGTGAGATGGACAGTAGTTCTATGTCGGCGGTGCATATTTTTTCCCTGATCGTAATGGTATTGCAATACCGCTCGTTGATGTAAAAACACACCCCTCCTCCTCTGTTTTTTCCTGTTGCCTCCGGTGACCTGTCGAGCCGAATTGGGCTTCCAAACCCAGTTATTGACAGATCCTCGTCCCGATCTAGGTCGGTGAGCCATGATTCCGTAAAAGCAAGTAAACACGACTCCCTGATTTCTGCTCTAGTCTTAGTCCATAATTCCAATTCGTCAATCTTGTTACGGATGGATTGCACATTTGATAACAATACAGAGGGGAGCGGTGGTAGCTTGCGGCGATTATCCAGCCGAAAAGTTTTCAATCTCCGGCGCAAGCCACCTCTCTTCCCCCTCTTCCGAGGTTTCAAGGCCGGTGCACACCACAGCGCCCTCGGGATAGTAGCAGGGATAACCCCGGCTGTTGAAGTCCGCAGCGAGAGGACAAACTCTCTGCTGTATGTTGCTCTCCCGGTAATTCCAAGTCCACCTGCTTCCCAACAGGTAGGCCTAGGAGCCCCCAGTAGCAACGATACCAAGAGGAAGATCACGAGGAGTTCCAAGAAAGTTCCAATAATATGCATGACTAAAAATCACTGACAGAATACATTCATACTCGAAAACAAAATTTTAAGAAGTCAATTTAAACAGCTACAACATTAAAAGATAGAGACGCAGGGTCGCACGCTAAGGAGCGCCCCGGAAGTGATGAAATGAGTCATGAAACATGACTCATAATGAACATGAAACAAAACAAACAAGAACTAGACATGCATTGCAAGAACGTGGTGGGCAAAATGATATACAATGCATCTGCAAAAGGCAAAAGCTTCACAATGAGATTATGCGACCATTACATTATTGTGCTTAAGTCAGGGATGTCAAACTAATTTTAGTAAACATTATACATTACACTCAGTCCAATGTCAAATGGGCCAGACTACAAAAATTAGTGTTCTAGGCCAATAACACATCAACTCCTTGTAAATGTTTTATTATAATTTGTCTGAAAGGTAAACTCAGAATACACAAACATCTGAATGATTTATTCCATGATGCAACAAATGTTTTCAATTGGTGAAAAGTCTGGACTGAAAAGCCCAGTTCAGCACCCATACTCTTCTACTATGAAGCCATGCTGTTGTAATAGATGCAATATGCGGTTTAGCATTGTCTTGCTGAAATATGCAAGGCCATCCCGGAAAAAGACGTCATCTAGACGGGAGTATATGTTGCTCGAGAACCTGTATATCCCTTTCAGCATTGATGGTGCCTTTCCAGATGTGCAAGCTGCCCATGCCATAGGCATGAAAGCACCCCCATATGATCAGAGATGCAGGCTTTTGAACTGAGCGCTGATAACAAGGCGGATGGTCCCTCTCCTCTTTACTCCAGGGGATGCAGCAGTTTCCAAAAATAATTTAAAATTTTGATTCATCTGACCACAAAACAGTTTTCCACTTTGCCTCAGTCTATTTTAAATGAGCCTTGGCCCAGAGAACACGACGGCATTTCTGGATCGTATTCACATATGGCTTCTTCTTTGCATGATAAAGCTTGAACCTGCATTTGTGGATGGCATGGCAAACTGTGTTCATAGACAATGATTTCTGAAAGTGTTCCTGAGCCCATGCAGTGATTTCCATTACAAAATCATGCCTGCTTTTAAGTGCTGCCTGAGGGCCCAAAAATCACAGGTATCCAGTATTGATTTTCGGCTTTGTCCTTGCACACAGAGATTTCTCCAGGTTCTCGGAATCTTTTAATTATATTATGTACTGGAGATGATGAGATATTCAAAGTTTTCACAATTTTACATTGAGGAACATGATTCTAAAATTGTTCCACAGTTTGTAAAACAATTTTTTTTGTAGAACAAAGTTTTTCGCAGATTGGTGAACCTCTGCCCATCTTTACTTCTGAGAGACTCCGCCTCTCTAAGATGCCCTTTTTATATCCAA
The DNA here is from genome assembly GCF_027579695.1 of Neoarius graeffei. Classification (NCBI taxonomy): domain Eukaryota; kingdom Metazoa; phylum Chordata; class Actinopteri; order Siluriformes; family Ariidae; genus Neoarius; species Neoarius graeffei. The sequence continues at coordinate 97,621,819 of NC_083569.1, forward strand.
TCATGCTACTGACCTGTTACTAATTAACCTAATTTGTTGCAAAATGTTCCTCCAGCTGTTTCTTTTTAGTACCACTTACTGTACTTTTCTAGCCTTTTGTTGCCCCGTCCTGGTTTTCCTCAAATTGCTGATCGTGCAAAAAAAAAATTCCATCTCCGGTAACGAGCTGTCATCAGACAAGATCAAAGGGTGAGGGAGGTCTTTTGGTTGATTACTTAATCAATAATAACTGTTCTGACTGAAACTCACCTTTGTAAAATTGTTTTTTATTGGTATATCTGAAAAAGTGTTGATAATTATGGACTGTCAATAATTCTAGCCGCCGCTCTTTTTTTTTTTTTAAAGCACAGGGTCACCTCACACCAAATATTGACTTTGTTTCATTTATTATGGCTTTCTGCTGTTTACGGTATTTTTTAAAATGTTGAAAGATTTAATTTCATTATTTTTCAATCCATTATTTTTCAATCCATTTTACAGCATTTCTTTACATGTGCCAAAGACTTTTGCACAGTACTGTATATATGATTGTGTGTGAGTGTGTGTAAGTAATATTCTGAGGGAAAAGACTCAGAATTTCCAAGGATAAATTCATACATTTCCGAGGAAAATAAATGGATATTCTCAGAGAATATAAAGTCATAATTTTGTGAGAAAAAAAACTCAGAAATTCCAAGATTAAGAAGTGTTCCCAACACACAACTCTCTGTTAATGGACACTTGATATTTACTCTGTCCAGAATGAATCTAAAACACATTTAAAACAGACTATAATAGACCAAATGTAGGTGTCTTGAGCCAAACATTGAGCATTCTGCCTGAGGTAATGTTACTGGAGCAATATGACTAAAGTAGCTAATGCTTAGCAGCTGCTAAAAATCTTACTCCTTTGCTACAGATAAAAAAGATGCCAAAAGTTTGCAATCCATAACTAATTTAAATTGTTGATCTGATCTGAGTTGAAGGCAAATTAAAATTGTTAAAGTTAAATGGATTTCATAATAATTGATGCAGGTTAGCTAGTTAGCTCATGTTAGCTAGCAATTAATTATTGTTTTAGGAAGTTAACCACAGGTCATTTTCATCTCATCTCATCTCATTATCTCTAGCCGCTTTATCCTTCTACAGGGTCGCAGGCAAGCTGGAGCCTATCCCAGCTGACTACAGGCGAAAGGCGGGGTACACCCTGGACAAGTCGCCAGGTCATCACAGGGCTGACACAGACACAGACAACCATTCACACTCACATTCACACCTACGGTCAATTTAGAGTCACCAGTTAACCTAACCTGCATGTCTTTGGACTGTGGGGGAAACCGGAGCACCCGGAGGAAACCCACGCGGACACGGGGAGAACATGCAAACTCCACACAGAAAGGCCCTTGCCAGCCCCGGGGCTCGAACCCAGGACCTTCTTGCTTTGAGGTGACAGCGCTAACCACTACACCACCGTGCCGCCAGTCATTTTCATTTTACATATATTTCGATGTTAGTATTTTGTACTCAACAATAAGGCCCTGGTCATACTACAGCTTGCGATGGGTTTGCGAATACTTGCCAATGAAAGATTGGTAGTATTGCCACCAATCGTACAATGCACAGTGAATGTTCTCAGAGCTTCGCTAGTTGTTGAAATTTGAAATTTGGTGGTGATGTTTTTGATGGCAAAATACGCAGAAAAAACTCGCAGATGGGTTTGGGAATATTTCCCAAAACTCGGGGAACGTTCTTCAAGCCTCTTGAGATGTATTTGTCTCAAATCCATGTCCCTGATGCTCACGGGAGCCTCATCAACACAGTGGCTTGGCATAGCCTAACCTTTGCTGACACTTAAAAAGTGGATTTACATTCAGGGATCCTTCACAGCGCATTGTGATCGTGGATCGTTCAGAGCGCAACCAGCACATGCATATAAGGATGCTGTTTTCACAGATACTTCGCAAGTATTCTGTCAGGTATATGGCAGTAGACAGCTCTAAGTGCAGGAAGTGTGTTTATTAGCAGGTGTGATATTTACAAAAACACAACACAAATAAAACTGAAAGCAGAGTCATAAACATGGCTAGAAACAAACATGACAGTGATAATGAAAATACTTTGCAAAGCCTCTGTGTCCTTATATGTGCATGCTGATTGCACTCAAATCAGCATTAGTTGTCTGCCATAACAACTGGGTCCTGTGAGCGAGCATGGCTGCTCGAGCACGCAAAGGTATGACAGTCAAGTGTTCGCCTGCTGTGTGACCACAACTTTTAGCTTGCCTGTATATTGCCATGCATCATCAAAACACCTCATTTTCATCAATAACCCATCACAAAGCATCACAAGCTGTAGTGTGACTGTAGCTTAAGGGTATATTTAATTAAAGGGGACCATTTGTCATTGCTCACACTATGAGAATAGGTGTTGGAGGAGCTAAATAAGTTAGTTCAAGTGTGCAACAACTTGCTTGTATTATATTTCACATCAGTTCAAAAATTAAAAAAAGTATACCTCGCTAGGTTTAATTTATTTTCCAAATTTATATCAGATTATAGTGGGGTAAATTAACTAAATAAAGTATTTAAAATTTAAAAGATTTACCTGGACCTCAGCAGCTCCACGTTCCCACTTCAGTTTTTCACAGCATCTGAAATGGTGCCTAAGGTTATTTAAGATATTCTCATGCACTAACATCAATTTTAATTTTTTTTTATTTTTGTTTGTAAGAAGAAACAAAAAACAAGGTTACCATGTGTATGAGTAAGCTGATAAATAATGCTCACACTAACCCTAATAAATATTGTGGCCATAACTTGAATCCACTGCATAAATAGATGAATCAAGTTGGTGATGTGAGAGACATATTTCACACGTGTGAAATTTCTTGATGAGGGAATTTTTTTCTCTGAATAAATTCATTTCATTTAAAGTTAATAATGTACAAAGTAAGGAATTATAAAGTACCAAGGAATATCCAAACAATGTTCTCGGATAGAGAGGGGGGCTATAATTTTAGGGGGAAATTGAAATTTAAAATTCGCAGTGCTAGGACAACGTTAAAAATGTTCAGTATTTCTATTTGTGGAGTAAAGCCAGTGCTTAATTTGTGAAGTGGGAGGTCCCGGAACGCAGGAGGTGGGTGGGTCCGGCGACTCAAAAAAAAAAAAAAAAGGCGGGGGGCGGTTTACTATAACTTTACGCACACACGCCTATTGCATGACATTTATTGCAACAGCACCATTTATCAAATCCTGGACAACAATGGACAACGCTCAGAATGTTCTCCAAACAGGCACTCAAGTTCACTCTCGCTCTCCACACATACATTAAGGCAGGGGTCGGTAGCCTTTTTGGCTGAGAGAGCCATGAAAGCCACATATTTTCAAATACATTTTCATGAGAGCCATATATAAAAAGTGACGCTGAATACAACTAAAATGCATTTTTACGTATGACCAACAATTTGAGTGTAATATATTCTTTTTCATAATGAAGAGGCTCTTGACATGCCGTTTTCCTCCTGTCCCCCGGTGAATATTTTGACGCAAACATAGCTTGGCATGTTTCGAAGTGCCGCTTTATTTCATTGTTTCATCGATGCAATCTTGTCATTGTATAGGCCTATTGGACACAAAGCAGAACCCTCTCACCCCACAAAGGCGAATTCCTCTGTCCATTCCTGTTGAAATGTACGGTAGCCTACCTCATCCTCATTCCCTCAGACGGTTGCAGTTGGTGCGCTAACACCTCTAGCTTCACCGCCATCATCATTCTTCTCGTCTTCTTTTTGATCATTCCCATGGACTGGTACACTTGCAGCAGGTGCTGGTGCAGTGTCACTGTGTCCAACATCGTCCATTTTAGGTAGTTTAGGATCCGGCTGTCCTGGGACTTTGAAAAATTTTAGTAAGCTTTCTTGTTTTTTTTGCCATTTTTTCCACAGCGCAAGCTAATGGCTACAAAAAACCCGGTGTTCTATTGAGCAGAAGTATACACCCAATGTCCCCCCCCCTTCCCCTTTCACATAGATTTTGTGGGTGTCATAGGAGAGAAAACAACAACAGATATCAAAATCAAAACCGAACACTAAACAAATTTTTATTTACTTATTTATTTAATTTATTGTTTGATTTTTTTTCCCTTTGTGATGGTCACGGAGGTGATCTGATCCATTTAAATAGCTGCCGGAACACCGAATGAAATGAAAATAGCTGCCGGATCCGACGACGGAGGATACGGATCTTGTTCCGTCATGTTCCAGCTCAAATTAAGCCCTGAGTAAAGCTATGGAACAGTTTGAATGTGGAGCTCATGAAATGTACAACTATAAACCAGTTCAAAAAAAGGTATAGGGAACAGATCTTTGAGATATAGGGAGAAGGAATTACAATAACATTCTATTGATAATATAAGTGTATATATGTGGGTATGGGTACATATGGATATATATATATATATATATATATATATATATATATATATATATATATATATATATATATATATATAAAATGTGAGTATGTGTATATATAAGCATAATATGTGGATTGGGCGGCAGTCGAAGGCAGGGGCCTCGACGACCTGATCCCCGAACATAGCAGCTGGCTGTTGGGACATGGAATGAGGGAAAAGAGCATGAGCTTGTGCGGGAGGTTGAGAGGTACTGGCTAGAGATAGTTGGGCTCACCTCAACACTCAGCTTGGGCTCCAAAACCCAGCTCCTCGAGAGGGGCTGGACTCTCCACTTCTCTGGAGTCGCCCATGGTGAACGGCGGCGGGCCGGTGTGGGCTTGCTTATAGCTCCCCAGCTCAGCCACCATGTGTTGGAGTTTACCCCAGTGAATGAGAGGGTCGCCTCTCTGCACCTTAGGATCAGGGAGAGGGCTCTTGCTGTTTGTGCCTACGGGCCGAATAGCAGTATAGAGTATCCGGCCTTCTTGGAGTCCCTGGGAGAGGTACTAAGAGGTGCTCAGACTGGGGACTCCATTGTTCTACTGGGAGACTTCAATGCTCACGTGGGCGACGACAGTGACACCTGGAGGGGCGTGATTGGGAGGAACGGCCTCCCTAATCTGAACCTGAGTGGTGTTTTGTTATTGGACTTCTGTGCTAGTCACGGTTTGTCCATAACGAACACCATGTTCGAGCATAGGGGTGTCCATAAGTGCACGTGCCACCAGGACACCTTAGGTCGGAGGTCGATGATCGACTTTGTTGTCATTTCATCGGATCTCCGGCCCTATGTCTTGGACACTCGGGTGAAGAGAGGGGCTGAGCTGTCAACTGATCACCACCTGGTGGTGAGTTGGATCCACTGGCAGAGGAGGAAGCCGGACAGACCTGGCAGGCCCAAATGTATGGTGAGGGTCTGCTGGGAACATCTGACCGAGCACTCTGTCGGGGAGGTCTTTAACTCCCACCTCCGGGAGAGCTTCTCCCAGCTTCCGAGGGAGGTGGGGGACATTAAGTCTGAGTGGACCATGTTCTCTGCCTCCATTGTCGACGCGGCTGTTCGGAGCTGTGGCCACAAGGTCTCTGGTGCCTGTCGTGGCGGCAATCCCCGAACCCGGTGGTGGACACCAGAAGTAAGGGATGCCATCAAGCTGAAGAAGGAGTCCTATCAGGCCAAGTTGGCCTCCGGGACTCCTGAGGCAGCTGACCGGTATTGGCAGGCCAGGCGTGCTGCAGCTCAGGCAGTTGCGGAGGCAAAAACCCAGAACTGGGAGGAGTTTGTTGAGGCCATGGGGGAAGACTATCGGTTGGCCTCGAAGAAATTCTGGCAAACCGTCCGGCACTTCAGGAGGGGGAAGCAGTACTCTGCCAACACTGTTTACAGTGCGGGTGGGGAGCTGTTGACCTCGACTGGGGACATTGTCGGGCGGTGGAAGGAATACTTCAAGGATCTCTTCAGTCCCACTGTCACGTCTTCCATTGAGGAAGCGGAGGCTGATGACCCAGAGGTGGACTCGTCCATTACCCAAGCCGAAGTCACTGAGGTGGTTAGCAAGCTCCTTGGTGGCAAGGCACCGGGGGTGGATGACATCCGCCCTGAGTATCTCAAGTCTCTGGATGTTGTGGGGCTGTCTTGGCTGACACGCCTCTGCAACATCACATGGCGGTCAGGGACAGTGCCTCTGGAGTGGCAGACTGGGGTGGTGGTCCCTCTTTTTAAGAAAGGGGACCAGAGAGTGTGCTCCAATTATAGGGGAATCACACTTCTCAGCCTCCCAGGGAAGGTTTACTCCAGGGTACTGGAGAGGAGAATTCGGCCAATAGTCGAACCTTGGATCCAGGAGGAACAATGCGGTTTTTGTCCTGGTCGCGGAACACTGGACCAGCTCTATACCCTTCATAGGGTGCTCGAGGGTTCATGGGAGTTTGCCCAACCAGTCCACATGTGCTTTGTGGATTTGGAGAAGGCATTCAACCGTGTCCCTCATGGTATTCTGTGGGGGGTGCTTCAGGAGTATGGGGTTTGGGGCTCTTTGCTAAGGGCTGTCTGGTCCCTGTACGAATGGAGCAGGAGTCTGGTTTGCATTGCCAGCAATAAGTCAGACCTGTTCCCAGTGCATGTTGGACTCTGGCAGGGCTGCCCTTTGTCACCGGTTCTGTTCATAATCTTTATGGACAGAATTTCTAGGTGCAGCCAGGGGCCAGAAGGAATCCTGTTTGGGAACCACAGGATTTCATCTCTGCTTTTCGCAGATGATGTTGTCCTGTTGGCTTCTTCAAACCAGGACCTTCAGCATGCACTGGGGTGGTTTGCAGTCAAGTGTGAAGTGACTGGGATGAGAATCAGCACCTCCAAGTCAGAGGCTATGGTTCTCAACCGGAAAAGGGTGGCCTGCCCTCTCCAGGGTTTCTCCTTGGTGGAGAAACCCTGCCTCAAGTGGTGGAGTTTAAGTATCTTGGGATCTTGTTCACGAGTGAGGGAAGGATAGAGCATGAGATCAACAGGCGGATCGGTGCAGCCTCCGCAGTGATGCGGTCGCTTTACCGGTCTGTCGTGGTGAAGAAGGAGCTGAGCCAAAAGGCGAAGCTCTCGATTTACCGGTCGATCTACGTTCCGACTCTCACCTATGGTCATGAGCTTTGGGTAATGACAGAAAGAACAAGATCGCGGATACAAGTGGCCGAAATGAGTTTCCTTCGCAGGGTGGCTGGGTGCTCCCTTAGAGATAGGGTGAGAAGCACAGTCACTCGGGAGGAGCTCAGAGTAGAGCCGCTGCTCCTCCACATCGAGAGGAATCAGCTGAGGTGGCTCGGGCATCTCTTTTGGATGCCTCCTGGATGCCTCCCTGGGGAGGTGTTCCAGGCATGTCCCCCCAGGAGGAGGCCCCGGGGAAGACCCAGGACACGCTGGAGGGATTATGTCTCTCAGCTGGCCTGGGAACGCCTCGGTGTTCTTCCCGAGGAGCTGGCCGAGGTGTCTGGGGAAAGGGAAGTTTGGGCTTCCATGCTCAGATTGCTGCCTCCACGACCCGGCCCCGGATAAGCAGAAGAAGACGAGATGAGATGAGCATAATATGCATAATTATATGGGTGTCTGTGTACGTATGGATGTGTATAGTTATAGGTATGTGTATATGTATGTACAGTATATATGTATTGTATGTGTGTATATATGCATAACATAAGTATCTGTATATATGATTTGATTTGGTCGATATTATACCATGTTGGTATGTTTTGTTTTTTGTTGTTGCTTTTGTTTTCTTTTGTATATATAGTTTATTATGGCAGAAAGTGATGTTTGATTAGCGGTGGTATAGAGGGTTAGGATTTGATAAGTTATTTACTTCTTCCTAATCCTTTCCGAACATTATTATGTTACTGCCTTGTGGCTACACTATTCTGTTTGTTTATGACAATGTTTTGATTATTGCATTTTTTATTTTTATATCTTCTTTACTGTTCGGAATAAAGCAATCAATCAAAGTTTGGATTTTTTTTTTTTTAGTGTAAGATGAATCAACTTCACTAAAAGGTGGATTTTTTTCTAACCCTTTTTACAAATCTTTACAAAGAATGCCAATAATCAGAGAGGGCACTGTATGTATTAAAATAGAGTACCAGTCAAATGTTTGGACACACCTACTCATTAATAGATTTTTCTGTATTTTAACTATTTTCTACAAACCCCATTTCCAAAAAAAAAGTTGGGATATTTTCCAAAATGCAATGAAAACAAAAGTCTATGATTTGTTAATTCATGTTAACCTTTATTTAACTAACAAAAGTACAAGGAAAAGATTTTCAATAGTTTTACTGACCAACTTAAAAGATAGACTGCCTTTCAAATTGTTCAAGTGTAGGTCATAAAAAAATTTTCCCTGACACCCAATTATTTTTGTTGAGTGGATCAAAAGCTACTGAATTCGAATCACAGACTTCCAATTTTATTAGTTTTTTTTAATAGAACAATTAATAAATTTAGAGCCACATAGCCCAAAATTCTCCACTATTTTTTCTTGCTTCACTATGATGCAATACAAGATATTACTTCATGCATCACGTGCTGGGCTTTCCCTGTTCGCAAAAGGCATTGTGGGATACAAATTTGAAACAGGAGAGAAAAATGGAGGACCTGTGTGTGAATGAAACGTGAAAGACTGACTATAGTAACAGAAAGCGAGAAAAGACATTATGTTGCAAAGGAAAGGAAATGCAGGACCAAACTAATAAATATCGGCAGTCAGCAAGCACCTCAGTGCGATCAACTGTTTGTTTAGCAACAGAATGACATAATTGTCAGTGCACGGTCAACGTAAACCTGTAGATGGCGGTAATGCAACACTGGATGCCAGCTGCTGTAAAACCCTAAAGATGAAGAAGACGATGATGACTACTAAGATAAGCGTGCGCATACACACACAGACTTCCTCTGTCTGCTTGACTGCACGAAGCGAGCGATTTCATGCACATTATTTGCAAGGGAATCCCCTCAAATAACTTTCCAGCCACAGAATCATTAGTATCATGATTAGATATATGGTAAAAGGATCATGCACCAAAGGCTCAGTCTTTGCAAGCAGGGATGGGTTGTAGCTCATTCCTTTGTGCCAAAATTCATGAGAGAATTTTTAGTCAATTCAAAAAGAATTTCTCAACTCAAGATTGCACAGAATTTAGGTCTTTCAAAATCTACAGTACACAATATTGTGAAAAATTTCAGGGAGTTAGGGGACATCTTAGTGCATAAAGGGCAAGGTTGAAAACCACTGTTGAATGTTCATGACCTTCGAGCCCTAAGGAGGCATGAGAAACCATCATGCTAATGTGACAATTACTGTATAGCCACATGGGCTTGGGAGTACTTTGCAAAACTGTTGTCACTTAATACGGTCCACCGCTGCATCCAGAAATGCAACCTGAAACTGTATTACGCAAAGAAGAAGCCATTCATCAATTCCATGCAGAAACGATCCCAATTTCTCTGGGCCCAAACTCATCTCAAATGAACCTAAAGACAGTGGAAGCATATGCTGTGGTCAGATGAGTCTACATTTCAGCTCATTTTTGGGGAAACCACAGGTTGAGTGCTCTGTGCCAAAGGTGAACATAACCATCCAGTTTATTATCAGAGAAAGGTGCAAAAGCCAGTATCTGTGATGGTATGGGGGTGCATTAGTGCCCACAGCATCTGTGAGCTGCATGTGTGTGAAGCTCTGTGTATTAACACGGAGCCATGATGTAATCAAGGCGATGTCTCTTCTCAGGAAGTCCATGCTTATTTGAGCAGGACAATGCCAAGCCTTATTTTGCGCAGGCTACAACAGCGTGGCTTTGTAGACACAGAGTGTATGTGCTTGATTGGCCTGCTGTCAGTCCTGATCTGTCTCCTATTGAGGTATTTCACTCACGTGACCAAGTCATGTGACGCTGCCATTTTGGACGGCACGGCTCGAATCAGTTTGAATGCGAGGAAGGCGACAAACGAAAAACATAAAAGAAAAAGGAGCGAGATGCAGAAAACACCTTCACTATCCAGCGACGTAGGGCATTTACAGGGCGAGCAGAGGGAGAGGTATTTGCAAAAATTGAGGTTAGCAGGCTTAGAGAACGACGTTTACCTGCTTCCACCAGGATTGTTCACTGACGTACGGAAGTACACGAAGCCCTCGTCTTTACCTGACTTCGGCCCACATGATCTGTATACCTATGTCGTTAAAAACCCATCGCCATACACAGGTATTGATCTGAAAGCATATAAGAGTTTGGATGCCTACAAATATTTTGTGTCAGGCTGGGTAACATGCCTACATCAGCGGGTCGTCCCTGGAGCCGGTGGTCGCCATCTGATTACAGCTAAGGTTTGTTCACATTTTCATTTACTTTCGGTCCTCAGGATAAACAAAATGTTATTAAATGTCATTGAAATAACTTCTTAGTCTGTTGAGACATGGCCCGTTATAAATTTGCTGTTACCAGGCAATGACCAAGAACTGTATTATTAGGGTCGGTGTAGTTGTAGCAGTGTATTAGCAACTAGCTGTTAGCACTAGCTAATGTCAACAACAGTAACTAGTATGTTACTGTAGCAATATTTACGTTCAGTCATTTGGATGACTGTTAAAACCTTTCAGTCTCAAGTTTTTCCTTTACTGTATTTACTAGTTTACTGAGCTAGCACGCTCGGGCAAGCTGGGAGCCATCGCGCGCTCTCCGGCCGAGCCGGGAGCCATCGCGCGCTCTCCGGCCGAGCCGGGAGCCATCGCGCGCTCGGCGGCCGAGCCGGGAGCCATCGCGCGCTCGGCGGCCGAGCCGGGAGCCATCGCGCGCTCGGCGGCCGAGCCGGGAGCCATCGCGCGCTCGGCGGCCGAGCCGGGAGCCATCGCGCGCTCGGCGGCCGAGCCGGGAGCCATCGCGCGCTCTCCGGCCGAGCCGGGAGCCATCGCGCGCTCTCCGGCCGAGCCGGGAGCCATCGCGCGCTCGCTCAGTAAACTAGTAAATCCAGTAAAGGAAAAACTTGAGACTGAAAGGTTTTAACAGTCATCCAAATGACTGAACGTAAATATTGCTACAGTAACATACTAGCTACTGTTGTTGACATTAGCTAGCTTGCCGTCCAAAATGGTGGACACCGGGGCGTCACGTGACCCTGTGACGTCAGGTGAAATACCTCAATTGAGAATGTATGGTGCGTTATAAAGAGGAGAATCAGACAACAGCGACTATGGACTGTTGAGCAGCTGAAGACTTGTATCAAGCAAGAATGGACAAAAATTGCAATTGCAAAACTGGAACAGTTAGTCTACTCAGATCCCATATGATTAAAGTGTTAAAAGGAAAAGTGATGTGACACAATGGTAATAATGCCTCTGTCCCAACTTTGAGTGTGTTGCAGGCATCAAATTCTAACTTCGTTTATATTTTCAAAATACAATTAACTTGGTCAGTAAAATGATTGAAAATCCTTTTCTTTGTACTTTTCTCAGTTAAATAAAGGTTCACATGAATTAATAAATCACAGATTTTTGTTTTTATTTCCTTTTGGAAAATATCCCAACTTTTCTTGAAATGGAGTTTGTACACTGTAGAACAATAATGAAGACATCAAAACTATGACATAACAAATGGAACATAAAGAAATTATGTGGTAAACAAAAATGTGTTAAAAAAATGAAATATGTTTCATATTATAGATTCTTCAAAGTAGCCAGTGTTTACCTTGATGACACTTTGCACACTATGTTAACCAGCATTATCTTAACCAGCTTCATGAGGTAGTCACCTGGAATGCTTTTCAATTAACAGGTGTGCCTCATCAAAAATTAATTAGTGCAATTTCTTGCCTTCTTGGTGCATTTGAGATCAAACAGTAAATAGTAAATTATAAAAATACAGTAAATAGCCCTATTCCACAACTGTAGTAATCCATTTTATGTCAAGAACCGCTCAATGAAGTAAAGACATCCATCATTACTTTAAAACATGAAGTGTATTAATTCATAAAAATAAAGAAAAACCATTGAATTAGAAAATGTATCCAAACTTTTGACTGGCACTGTATATATGATGAAAATAGTAATAATCTAATAAGGTTATACACCAGAGCTGGAATAGGACAAAAATTCAGAGTGGGAGTCTCACACCTACCAAGATCACCCCATGTACCCACACAAGATTTTGAGGCAAAATTTTGACTCCTACTTAAATTTACACTCATCTACCAATTTATTATCTGCTCCTGCAGATCTGATCAGTCATGTAATTTTGTGTGCGATTTTTAATTACAACTACTTGGCTAATTTCATGCAAAATAATTGAAGGGACTCAACTAACCTGCTCCCTCTCATCCCTTTTTCTTGAGTTTCGCTTTCGTTAAGGTTTCTGTCTGTCCCTTTCTCTAGTCTCCTCAGCTTTATTTACTGCATAAAGACAACTGGCTACTATTGAAAACTAACAAACTAATTGTGAAACAGAACATGGCTTGTTCTAGAAATGATAAAAACTGTAACCCACAAACAATCTATTCTCTTGCTATTTTTAATGTGCATGCCATTTCATTTTCTCTACTGACCATTGAGTGGATCTGTTTCCGATGGAATGTTTTCATCAGTTTTCTTGTCTCCACCTTGTTGGAAAAGGACAAATTTTTAACCTCACTGCAATTCATGGGATTATAAATTTAAAATTCTAAATTTCTGACAGGCACATTTCCTTACTGCTTTTTTTTTTTTAATTTATAGAATTGATACCGATATCTGTTTGGCATGCTTGCAACTGGTACATGCTGGTTTGCTTGCTAATTGTTTAGGCTAGCTCTAGTTGTTGGTAATAGAGCCAGCAATCCAAGTTCATGGCAACCTCCAAACATGGCCACCAAGACTACAATTCCTAAGCACTGCAGTGCCCAGGGCCGGAGTGGGCCCCTTTTTCAGCCTGGGAGTTTCATGCCCAAACCCGGCCCACTTTTTCCATGGAGAAGGACTTTGAATAAATGAAACAGCAGCTAGCTCTTACAATGCCTTTTTATTGATTATAGTTCAGGCATACGTTGGTAAGTTAAGAGAAAGCACTTCACTTAAACAATATGTTTAATTCAAATTTAAATCAGATAAATATTTAAAAGGTAAAAAATGTGATAAAGATGAAAATGTATTTACCTTTGTACAGGAGCAATAATTTGTAATTAAAATAATTTGAAATTAAAATTGCATTTTTCTTTCTGCATATAGCATATAGGGCATATACACTGTGATCATGGACAGAGATAATTATTGATTAAACAATGTTTACCTATTTCAATTGAGCTGATTTTAAAGCATTTTCAGCATTCTGAATATCTGGGTACTGGGTATCATTTAGAATCTATCCATCACATCTGTTCTGTGTGCATTTTCTTACATAAAATAGTTTTTTTTAGTTGATTTTTATTCTCTTTACCTGTTGCCTCTGGAGTCCTGGCCTCTCCATGGCTAGTTGGTTCACCAGCATGATCAGGCGGGCTTATCAGCTGCTCTGAGGCTACAAAACATTTCATTAAAGGTTAGCCTATTTTGCTGAATAACGTAACATGCTTGAATTTTTTTCCCCACAATTTAGCTTATATTGTGATTATGTAAAATTGATCGTGATTTAGGCCATTTGTCTCCATTTGTTAAAATAAATTAGGCTATCATGCTGACATCTTTCTGAATGTCTGAACAATTTAACATACATTTATCATATATCTCTGTTATCTTTTACATTACAAATAACTATCCAAGTTTAAATAAATAACTGTTAGACCATCCTCTACCTGCCCCTTCAGTAGTCATGCCTCCTCGGGATCATCAGTAGCATCAGAAGGGGTTTGCGGCTCTGATGCTACAAAAACATTCCATTAATGAGATGCTATTTAATGGGAAATTTGGTCTCTGCATTTATTCCAATTGTGAATTAGTGAAATGCACACAGTGCACACACAGTGAAGTGTAGTACACACTAAATTATGTTTATTATTGTCAGCTTGAAACTGGATATTTGTGATTAATGGTGTGTATTGGGCTCTACAAAATAAACTATGCTAACGTTGCGCAATAGCCTTACACTGACAGTAGGCTACAAAATTATTTCCATATCTCTCTTTACCGGCTGCAACTGAGGTCTGTCCTCTGGAAAACAGGTCTGTTAATTTCGCACATTTGGCAGCATCTTCTTCCAATGCCTTTCTTCTTTTTGTCCTGGCCTTTTCGGCTCCACCTGGCCTCTTCCTGCCCTCCATCACCACTGACTGACGCTTCGCGCTATTCTGTTGCTATATTTAATTTTATCGCTCCAAAAAAGACGACTCGTGGGCGCAACCAACTTAAACATTTGGGAGGGGAGAATTCATCAGATGATAGAACCCATCTAATCTACTGCGCTGTAGGGCCTGCGCTGTCAGATGAATGGAGAATGAATGCATAGTTGAATGGAGAATGAATGCAAGAAGAAGATTAGATAAGTGTCAAAATTATTTTTTCTATCCAACCGGCCCAAATTTGAGATTGACATGAGCCGGCCCATCAGGAATCCTCCCGAATATCCCGTTTACCCACTCCGGCTCTGGCACTGCCCTCCCTCTCCTGAATTCTAATAATTGTCTCTCTTTATTTATTTATTTTATTCACACACAGTAAAAATAAATAAATAAATAAACCAAGTAAAGGTACAAAGTACAAGCTGGGAGAGGGCAGGAAACCTAAATGGCTTATAATTGGCTCTCCCCTATCTAACATACATACATACACACACATACATATACATATATATATATATATATATATATATATATATATACACACACACATACACACACACACACACACACAACAACTGGCTTCTATTGAAAACTAACAAACTAATTGTTAAACGGAACATGGCTTGTTCTAAAAATGATAAAAACTGTAACCCACAAACAATCTATTCTCTTGCTATTTTTAATGTACATGCCATTTCATTTTCTCTACTGACCTTCAGGTGGGTTTGTTTCCAACAGAATGTCATCAGTTTTCTTGTCTCTCCCTTGTTGGAAAAGGACAAATTTTTAACCTCACTGCAATTCATGGGATTATAAATTTAAAATTCTAAATTTCTGACAGGCACATTTCCTTACTGCTTTTTTATTTATAGAATTGATACCGATATCTGTTTGGCATGCTTGCAACTGGTACATGCTGGTTTGCTTGCTAATTGTTTTGGCTAGCTCTAGTTGTTGGTAATAGAGCCAGCAATCCAAGTCAATGGCAACCTCCAAACATGGCCACCAAGACTACAATTGACTGTGCGCATGCGCCAGAGGTTAACGACCCCGGTTTTTACAGCTCCGTAACTATCAACAAAAAAAAAGAGAATTTTTACAACTTTTTCTTAAACTAACAAGACATCCTTGTAAGTTGGACATTCACGGACCACGGAGATCGTCTTCAAACTGTCATTTGATCAATCTGGCCAATTTGAAACGACTTGAAGCCAGTTTTGTCCCAACAACTAGTGATCGGCCTGGCGAGCCCGACAGCAAGTTGTCTACACTTCTATTTCACGTGGATTAACCATAGCGGGCTTAAAAGGAGCCCCCGCGGTGTGGTGTGTCCATCCCCACTCCCGCCAAATTTACATCGGATTCCGCTAATTAGATCTACCCAGGTAGGAATTGTGTGATCTCTAAATTCCCACATGCCGTCGACACCATGCCTACTCGAGGACAAAAACAACAAAATGATGAGGACGTAGTCACTCTTGGTACCCTGAAATAAATGCTAGACCAATAAAGGGCAAAATATGAGGACCTGTTGATGAGACAACAATCCACCTTTCAGTCTTTCATCGCAACAGTAATGGATACTAACAACAAAAGAATGGACAGTCTCATCCGCGAGGTGCAGGAAATAAAGGACAGTCTACAATTCCCCCAGGCGGAAATCCAAGACGGTAAAGCAAAACAACATGACCAGAGCCACAATATCAAGGAAGTTGAGACAAAAATAGATCGTCTAGGAGCTGACATCAACACGATCCTTCATAAATCCGATTACTTGGAGAACCAGTCTCGTCATAATAACATTCTGATCGACGGCATCCCTGACAACAAACAAGAGAACTGGTACCAATGTGAACAGAAGGTCAGAGAAATCCTCAAGGACAAACTCAAGCTCGACCCACTTAAGATTGAAATCGAACGTTCTCATCGTAATGGAAAATTCCAGGAAGACGGCCGGCCACGACCCATTGTTGCGAAACTTCTCCAATACAAAGACAAAGAAGCCATCATGCAGAGAGCAAAGTACCTCAAAGGATCAAACATCTACACCAACGAAGACTTTTCGGAAGCAGTACGCCAAAAGAGGAAAGAACTCCTACCGGAAATGCGGGCAGCAAGAGAGAGAAGAAATGTGGCATACTTTCGGTACGATTGGCTGGTCGTGCACCCACCGAGAGACACACCAAGGAGGGGCAACACATGAAGAAACCAGACTCGACTAAGTCATCGCCGGTAATCAAACCTCATGAACTCCACTACTGAACAACAGCCATCTCTACCTTCAAAATCAAGTAACAGTGACTTAAGTACTTTAGTTTTTAACCCTTTTGACTTAAATGAAAATGTTTGTGAATCACACTTTTCATCTCTCGACCCTGATTTAAATTTATTTAATAACCTACTATAGTTCTTCTAAGAGCACCTCACAGTAGTACAACACTGACTCATTCATCAATACATGCAAATTGAGAAAAAGCAATTCTCTCTCTGTTTCATTTAAATGTAAGGA
Organism: Neoarius graeffei; assembly: GCF_027579695.1. Classification (NCBI taxonomy): domain Eukaryota; kingdom Metazoa; phylum Chordata; class Actinopteri; order Siluriformes; family Ariidae; genus Neoarius; species Neoarius graeffei. The sequence continues at coordinate 97,638,537 of NC_083569.1, forward strand.
GCCTTCCGCGCCACTTCAAGGAGCTCAATGAATACCTATACTCTATAAAACATAGGTTCTCAGTAATTGCTCTCACAGAGAATTGGCTAACTGAAAATACACTCCACAATTATAACATACCCGGGTATAAAAGCATTCATCACTGTAGACTGAACAAGGTAGGTGGGGGGGTTTCTCTATACATAAGAAATGATTTATCTTATATAGAAAGAAATGACTTGGAATTTGTAATCGATGAATCAGGCACGCAGTGTATTTTTGTTGAACTGTTTTCAAATGGTAATGAGGGGAAAAAAGTCATCATTGGCTGCGTATACCATCCTCCTAATACAGACATCCAACAGTTTTAACCAATTGAGAGAATGCCTGAATAATATCAACAAAGAAAAGAGTACTTGCTACATTCTTGGAGACTATAACATAGACTTACTTAAAACCTCGCATTCCCCTACTACTGATCACATTAATAACATTTTCTCTAACTCCTTTTTCCCTCTTGTATACAAGCCTACCAGGATTACCCCACACTCTGCTACCCTAATTGATAACATATACACAAACACACTTAACATCAACTACACGGCTGGGATTATGGTAACAGATATATCGGATCACTTTCCGATATTCCTTATATCTGATTTAGTGGAACCAACTAGGAAGACAGACAAAATATCTTATTGTCTCATTAACATGACAAACATTCAGAAATTTACAGAATCCCTATCAGGTATTGTTTGGGACGACATACTTAGTGAGGTGGACACAGAGAAAGCTTACAATCAGTTTCTTGAAACGTATGGATCTTTATATGAAAAATGTTTTCCTAAGAAAAACGCAAAAATTTTCAACCATTCTTGGAAAAAACCTTGGTTAAGTAGCGGAATATTAAAATCAATATGCAGAAAAAGCAAACTTTATGCTAAGTACTTCAAGAACCCTACACCCCTTAACCACAGTGTCTACAAAAAGTACCGAAATCAGCTAAATCATCTCCTTAGAACTGCAAAGAAAGAATACTATCACAGAAAGTTTACTGAAGCAGCTTCTAATATAAAACAAACCTGGAGAATGATAAATGACGTCTTAAATCGTGACAAAATAAAAACACCCGGTCCAAACAAAATTCAAATTGGAAATAAAACTATCGAAAATAAAAAACTATGTGATTAATTCAATGATTTTTTTGTCAATATTGGGCCTTCACTAGAAAGCAAAATACAAAAAGGACCACAGGACCCTCTGAACTACATTACCTTACAAGTAGAATCTAATTTATCGACCTTTATACCACCAACTAATGCCAAAATCACAGACATCATCAAAAACCTAAAAGATTCAGCTGCTGGGCATGGTGAAATAAGCACTAAAGTTCTAAAACTTTCCCTGCCCCATATCATTGCCCTTCTTACACACATTTTTACTCTTTCCTTGCAAAATGGAGTTGTTCCTCACTCACTAAAAGTTGCAAAGGTAACTGCCATCATTAAAAGTAATGATCCGCTTAATATCAACAATTATCGACCCATATCTGTCCTCCCCTATATATCTAAAGTTCTCGAAAAACTAATATATAACTGTCTTCTGAAATATTTAGATCATAATAACATCCTATACAAACACCAATATGGCTTCAGAAAGGGCTATTCCACCTCTATGGCACTGATTCAGTTCATGGACAAAATTTCCTCAGCTATAAAAAACAAAGAGTACACCATAGGGATTTTTCTCAATTTATCTAAAGCATTCGACACAGTAAATCATTCTATTCTACTAAGCAAACTAAAACAATATGGCATAAATGACTGCATTAAAATGGTTCTCTTCTTATCTATCTGACAGACAACAATATGTAACAATTAACAACACTAAATCTACACTTAAAACAGTACAATGCGGAGTACCACAGGGATCAATTTTAGGACCTTTACTATTTCTAATTTACATCAATGACCTTGCACAAGCTTCCACAATCATCTTCTTTATCTTATTTGCAGATGACTCCAATCTTTTTCCTTTCACACTCAAACTTTAATACTCTAATAAAACTAGCTAATCAAGAATTAGAAAAAGTTATCTGGTTCGAGGCTAACAAATTATCTGTCAATGCCAAAAAAATAAAAATACTTCCTTATTTTCTGTAATAAAAATAAAACCTACAATAGAAATAACGGAAAAATCTTATTAAAAAGTATGCCCCTTTCTCAAGAGTGTCAAGCTAAATTCTTAGCCGTAATAATAGATGACAAACTGACCTGGAAACTACATATAGCCATGTTATGTAATAAAATATCTAAAACTATTGGACTTATGGGAAAAATCAAACATCTTCTTACTCAACAAACCATTATCACCATATCTGACCTACGGAAATATTGTATGGGGATGTGCCTAAAAAACTACACTACAGCCCCTAATACTACTCCAAAAAAGATTTGTTCGTATGGCCACCGGATCCAGTTTTTATGCCCATTCTTTACCTCTATTTACAAAGCTTAAGATTTTAAATATTACTGATATCAATAGACTTCAGCTAAATATCTTTACTTTCCAATTTATTAGAAATTCTCTTCCAGACACGTTTGATAGTTTTTTAAATCTTAATTCCCAATTTCATGCTTACCAAACTCGACAAAGCGACCAACTACATACCCCCCTAGTGCGAACATCCCTAGGTCAAAAGAGTGTTCAATACAAATGTGTAATTGAATGGAATAACCTCCCCCTCCACCTTAAAAGTTTTACGTCCATGATTAGTTTTAAACGTAATCTCAAAAACCACCTATTCTCATTCCCCAGCCACACTTGACCTTTATCTTAAAGTTCAGTCTTGGATCAAACTGTAAAATATTACACTACACCATGTACCAGGCTTCTGTTATTAGTACAATATTTATTCACCATTTGAAATCAATCAATTCCACTTTTTTTACTTTATGTATAGATCCTAGGTTACATTTTATTCGTTTCTTATTTTCACTCATTAACTTATATTTTGTTATCTGCAATTGACATTTTTGTTTATATTTGTTATTTCAGTTATGATACCAGTTACAGTTTAATGTATAATTTTGTTATCAATTATTATATTATCATTATTTTTTATTATTTGTTATTATTTACTATTGTTAATAGAGTTATTCTCTAATTTGTTAAATTTGTATTAATTACTTGTTAATTTAAATGGGGGAAGACTTAGAACAAGCCATTGTGCTTTTTTCTTCCCCCAGCACGTTTTCTGTTTTTGTTCCATTTATGTTTATCTTGTAAATTTCTTTTATCATGTGCAAATAAATAAAATAAAAATAAAATTCCCAAGCACTGCAGTGCCCTCCCTCTCCTGAATTGTAATAATTGTCTTTCTTTATTTATTTATTTTATTCACACATAGTAAAAATAAATAAATAAATAAATAAATAAACCAAGTAAAGGTCCAAAGTACTTATAATTGGCCCTCCCCCATCTAACATATATATATATATATATATATATATATATATATAAGGGGCGGCACGGTGGTGTAGTGGTTAGCGCTGTCGCCTCACAGCAAGAAGGTCCTGGGTTCGAGCCCCGGGGCCGGCGAGGGCCCTTCTGTGTGGAGTTTGCATGTTCTCCCCGTGTCCGCGTGGGTTTCCTCCGGGTGCTCCGGTTTCCCCCACAGTCCAAAGACATGCAGGTTAGGTTAACTGGTGACTCTAAATTGACCGTAGGTGTGAATGTGAGTGTGAATGGTTGTCTGTGTCTATGTGTCAGCCCTGTGATGACCTGGCGACTTGTCCAGGGTGTACCCCGCCTCTCGCCCGTAGTCAGCTGGGATAGGCTCCAGCTTGCCTGCGACCCTGTAGAAGGATAAAGCGGCTAGAGATAATGAGATGAGATGAGATATATATATATATATATATATGTCAATATTAAAAACAATAAGTGTACAAGCAGTAAAGTTAAAGTAAGCAAAGTAAAAGATTAAACATATACTAATTAAACATATCTGAGTAAATAATTAAGTTAATAGATACTTGGGTAATACAGTAAATAGTTTTTTTATATAATAATAAATAATTCAATAATTGCTACAGCTCTTCCTTATTACCTTCACTACTTAAGGACCTTGCTCACAAACACCCAGTGTGAAGTATCATTCTGTGTACTTGTACCTGATCATACCAAGTTGTTTGCTCCTCGAATCTGATTTGGTGGCCTGATCTCGTTTTCTGTTTATATCCGGACTCAACTTGGTTTATTGTCTGACACGTTGTTTATAAATCGCCTGACCCTTTGGTCGACCCTGACTCTGCCTTCAATCTCATGTCTTGGATTTGGCTGCCAGTTTGCAATGCACCCGGCCTCCCCTACAACTGCTTCTGTAAGTGCCTGCACCCTGACAGGATACTTCACCACCATGGATGCAGCAGCGGAGGCAAAGCAAACTGCTCTTAATGCGCTGGGATGACTGTTTGGAGAACACCAGCAAATGTTAAGTGAGCTGAACACTCGTATGTTACAACTAACTGCTGTTGTCTCGCAGGCCCTCCTGACACATATCACACCCCTGCAAGTGCTGCTGCAATGGTTCCTCAACCAGATAATTTTTCCAAGGAGGTATCTGAATGCAAGGTTTCCTTATCAAGCCTACATCATCATATGATTGCTTCATTGAGCTGTTCAAACGGGTTTTTGACCATCAACCCAAGGGCATTTCAGTAGGAGAGAAACTACTGATGATCTGGCAAGGAGAGAGGAGAGTGGCTGAGTATGCTCTTGAGTTCCGCACACTAGTGGCAGGCAGTGAGTGGAATGACCCAGCACTGAAAGCAACATTCCATCAAGAGCTAAACCCAAATATTTTAACAGAGCTTGCATATCAGAATGAACAACTCATGCTGGACTCTCTCATTGACCTGGCCATTAGGCTGGACCATCTTCTGCATAACAGGCCTTCCTTGCAGCACACTCCAGTTTATCCTCAATCTCCCCAGTATCTCACGCCTATGGAAGTTTCCAACACACCCATGCCCTGTTCTGAGAGGGAAAGAAGGCACCGGGAGGGGCTGTGCTTCTACTGTGGTGAACATGGTCATCTATTGGCATAATGTCCTGTTTGACCACCCAACCTCAGAAAACAAGATCATCTCCATAAAGAACCCAGCTCTACCAGCCCGGTGAATCACAAACTTGCTTCTCCACATTGATTTCTTAAACTCCATGTATTGTTAAACTGCTCAGACTCATTCCATGTTCTTTCTGCCCTAAGAGACTCCAGGGCAGAGGGGAATTTCATCGACCTCCAGGTTGTCCAGAGGCTCCAGTTGCCTACCGAGGAGCTCCAACCACCAGTGAGCCTGAAGGCGATAGATGGTGGACCCCCTGGGGAGGGGTTCATCACTACTTACACCACACCAGCTGAGATTCAGGTTGGGGCACTTCATAAAGAATGCATCTCACTGTTTGTCACCTGCACTACACATCTCGGCTGTGACTACCTGGCCCACACCCAGTACTGTCAAGGAATTTCAACGTGTCCTAGGATTTGTGAGTTTCTATCACTGGTTCATCAGAGGTTTCAGTGCCATCGCCGCCCCCTCACCATTTTGCTCAAGACAGATCCCAAGCGTCTCCAGTGGAACCAGGCCACAGAGGATGGTTTTAATCAGCTCAAATCAGCCTTTATCACAGCACCAATTCTCAAATATCCAGATCCTTCAAAAACATTCACTGTGGAGGTAGATGCTTCTGAAACTGGAGTGGGAGGGGTGTTGTCGCAACGCTTTGGGGAAAAGCCCAAACTACACCCCGTAGCCTTTTTCTCTAAGAAACTCTCATCAGCTGAACAGAATTATGATGTGAATCGGGAACTTCTCACAATAAATCTAGCCCTAGAAGAGTGGAGACATTGGCTCAAAGGGGCCACACATCCGTTTGTTATCCTCACCAACCACAAGAACCAGCTAAATGGTTGAATCCACATCAGGCATGATGGGCACTCTTCTTCACACACTTCCAATTCACCATCTCCTACTGTCTCAGCTCCAGAAACACTAAAGCTGATGTGTTATCCAGAATTCACACATCCACAACCCTCAACCCACTCCTATCCTGCCACCCAAGTGCTTCATTAATGCCATCACATGGGAAATTGCCAAAGAAATAGCAGAAGCTCAACCTCACAACCCACTGGAAGCTTGTCTTCCTGTTCTCATGTTTGTCCCACCACAGTTCTGAGGCTGACTCATTACCTGGGCTCACTCATTTCCTTCCACTGGACACCCCGGTAGTCAATGCTCATCTGAACTAAGTATTGGTGGGAGAACATGATGTCCGAAATCAACAAGTATGTGTCCTCCTGTTCCGCCTGTGCCCAAGCCAAGGTACCCCGGGCTCCACCCATGGGTAAACTCTTGCTGCTGCCTACACCCCAAAGACCCTGGTCCCATCTGGCTATAGATTTTATCACAGATCTGCCCAAGTCTCAGAATAACACAGTTTTCTCAAGTAAATGAAATTGGATCGTATGACAGGTCAGAGTATCATGTGTTTTATCATAGGTCTTTCTGATAGAGAATTCTCATTTGTTCCTTCAATAAATATAACATTTATTTATATTTTTAAATATCATTAATTATTACTTCATTTCAAATTATTGTAAATAAATGGTGTTTGCTTGTCATCTTGGTGACTTTTGTCAGTTGTCACACCTGTCATGACACTGAGACTTATCGTCGTACATAAGAACATTTAAATGCATTTTTGTGTAAGATGAAAACAGGGGAGTTGTCTTGCTTAACATGCTGTTTGTTCATGCAAAAAGCCCTATGGTAAAGTTTGCAGTTAGCTATTTGCAATTCAGCAAGATATATAAACATTGTACATGGACTTTACTGAGTTCAATCATCCCATGTATCATCATCTAATAATTTAAATTAATTTATTCTGTACCCTTCTTTCCATGTGTAAATCATTATTATGGCAACCATGTCAGAACATATTGTCATGTTGTATAGATAGCCCTTTAACAGTGTACTGTATGAAAATCAGCACACCCAAATGCCAAAATACCATAAATAGCCCAAAAATATGTTTTGAACTTAATTTTTTATTTGTGAAATTGATAGTTTTTGGCTCAGTGCCAACATCTTTTTTCAATTGTTCCCAATGAAGAGAGAGCTGCCTAGAAAAAAAAAAAAAACAGCACTTTGAGCCCCCTCCTAGAACTGCCACCTTATTGTGGTGGAGGGGTTTGTGTGCTTGAATGATCCTAGGAGCTATGTTGTCGGGGGCATTTTGCCCCTGTTAGGGTTTCCCAAGGCAGACAGGTCCTAGGTGACAGGCCAGACCAAGAGCAGTTCACCAAAAACCCCTATGGAGAAGAAATCCAGGACCGTGATGTCGCCCAGTACGATGCAGCCGGGGCCCCACCCTGGAGCCAGGCCCGGGGTTGGGGCTCGTAAGCGAGCGCTTGGTGGTCGGGCCTTTGCCCATGGGGCCCGGCCGGGCTCAGCCCGAAGAGGTGACGTGGGCCCGACCTCCTGTGGGTTCACCACCCACAGAGGTAGCAGTAGGGGTTTGGTGCAGTGTGGATTGGGTGGCAGTCGAAGGCAGGGGCCTCGACGACCTGATCCCCGGACACAGCGGCTGGCTGTTGGGACATGGAAGGTCACTTCGCTGGGGGGGAAAGAGCCTGAGCTTGTGCGGGAGGTTGAGAGGTACCGGCTAGAGATAGACGGGCTCACCTCCACGCACAGCTTGGGCTCTGGAACCCAGCTCCTCGAGAGGGGCTGGACTTTCCACTTCTCTGGAGTCGCCCGTGGTGAGCGGCGGCGGGCTGGTGTGGGCTTGCTTATAGCTCCCCAGCTCAGCCGCCATGTGTTGGAGTTTACCCCAGTGAACGAGAGGGTCGCCTCTCTGCACCTTCGGATTGGGGAGAGGGCTCTTGCTGTTGTTTGAGCCTACGGGCCAAATAGCAGTATAGAGTATCCGGCCTTCTTGGAGTCCCTGGGAGAGGTACTGAGGGGTGCTCAGACTGGGGACTCCATTGTGCTACTGGGGGACTTCAATGCTCACGTGGGCGACGACAGTGACACCTGGAGGGGCGTGGTTGGGAGGAACGGCCTCCCCGATCTGAACCCGAGTGGTGTTTTGTTATTGGACTTCTATGCTAGTCACGGTTTGTCCATAACGAACACCATGTTCGAGCATAGGGGTGTTCATAAGTGCACGTGGCACCAGGACACCTTAGGTCGGAGGTCGATGATCAACTTTGTAGTCATTACATCTGATCTCCGGCCCTATGTCTTGGACACTCGGGTAAAGAGAGGGGCTGAGCTGTCAACTGATCACCACCTGGTGGTGAGTTGGATCTGCTGGCGGAGGAGGAAGCTGGACAGACCTGGCAGGCCCAAACGTATGGTGAGGGTCTGCTGGGAACGTCTGGCCGAGCACTCTGTTGGGGAGGTCTTTAACTCCCACCTCCGGGAGAGCTTTTCCCAGCTTCCGAGGGAGGCGGGGGACATTGAGTCTGAGTGGACCATGTTCTCTACCTCCATTGTGGATGCAGCTGTTCGGAGCTGTGGCCGCAAGGTCTCCGGTGCCTGTCGTGGCGGCAATCCCCGAACCAGGTGGTGGACACCGGAAGTAAGGGATGCCGTCAAGCTGAAGAAGGAGTCCTATCGGGCCATGTTGACCTCCGGGACTCCTGAGGCAGCCGACAGGTATCGGCAGGCCAGGCGTACTGCAGCTTGGGCAGTTGCGGAGGCAAAAACTTGGAACTGGGAGGAGTTCGGGGAGGCCATGGAGAAGGACTATCGGTCGGCCTCGAAGAAATTCTGGCAAACCGTCCGGCACCTCAGGAGGGGGAAGCAGTACTCTGCCAACACTGTTTACAGTGTGGGTGGGGAGCTGTTGACCTCGACTGGGGACATTGTCGGGCGGTGGAAGGAATACTTTGAGGATCTCCTCAATCCCACTGTCATGTCTTCCACTGAGGAGACTGAGGCTGATGACTCAGAGGTGGACTCGTCCATTACCCAAGCCGAAGTCACTGAGGTGGTTTGCAAGCTCCTCGGTGGCAAGGCACCAGGGGTGGATGAGATCCGCCCTGAGTATCTCAAGTCTCTGGATGTTGTGGGGCTGTCTTGGTTGACACGCCTCTGCAACATCGCGTGGCGGTCAGGGACAGTGCCTCTGGAGTGGCAAACTGGGGTGGTGGTCCCTCTTTTTAAGAAAGGGGACCGGAGAGTGTGCTCCAATCATAGGGGAATCACACTTCTCAGCCTCCCAGGGAAAGTTTACTCCAGGGTACTGGAGAGGAGAATTCGACCAATAGTCGAACCTCGGATCCAGGAGGAACAATGCGGTTTTCGTCCTGGTCGCGGAACACTGGACCAGCTCTATACCCTTCATAGGGTGCTCGAGGGTTCATGGGAGTTTGCCCAACCAGTCCACATGTGCTTTGTGGATCTGGAGAAGGCATTCAACCGTGTCCCCCGTGGTATTCTGTGGGGGGTGCTTCGGGAGTATGGGGTTCGGGGCTCTTTGCTAAGGGCTGTCCGGTCCCTGTACGAACGGAGCAGGAGTCTGGTTCGCATTGCCGGCAGTAAGTCAGACCTGTTCCCAGTGCATTTTGGACTCCGGCAGGGCTGCCCTTTGTCACCGGTTCTGTTCATAATTTTTATGGACAGAATTTCTAGGCGCAGCCAGGGGCCGGAAGGAATCCTGTTTGGGAACCACAGGATTTCATCTCTGCTTTTTGCGGATGATGTTGTCCTGTTGGTTTCTTCAAACCAGGACCTTCAGCATGCACTGGGGCGGTTTGCAGTCGAGTGTGAAGCGGCTGGGATGAGAATCAGCACCTCCAAGTCCGAGGCCATGGTTCTCGACCGGAAAAGGGTGGCTTGCCCTCTCCAGGTTGGTGGAGAAGTCCTGCCTCAAGTGGAGGAGTTTAAGTATCTCGGGATCTTGTTCACGAGTGAGGGAAGGATGGAGCATGAGATCGACAGGCGGATCGGTGCAGCCTCCGCAGTGATGCGGTCGCTTTACCAGTCCGTCGTGGTGAAGAAGGAGCTGAGCCAAAAGGCGAAGCTCTCAATTTACCGGTCGATCTACGTTCCGACTCTCACCTATGTTCATGAGCTTTGGGTAATGACAAGATCGCGGATACAAGCGGCTGAAATGAGTTTCCTTTGCAGGGTGGCTGGGCGCTCCCTTAGAGATAGGGTGAGAAGCACAGTCACTCGGGAGGAGCTCGGAGTAGAGCCGCTGCTCCTCCACATCGAGAGGAACCAGCTGAAGTGGCTCGGGCATCTTTTTCGGATGCCTCCTGGACGCCTCCCTGGGGAGGTGTTCCAGGCATGTCCCCCCGGGAGGAGGCCCCGGGGAAGACCCAGGACACGCTGGAGGGACTATGTCTCTCGGCTGGCCTGGGAACGCCTCGGTGTTCTTCCCGAGGAGCTGGCCGAGGTGTCTGGGGAAAGGGAAGTTTGGGCTTCCATGCTTAGACTGCTGCCTCCGCGACCCGGTCCCGGATAAGCGGAAGAAGACGAGACGAGATGAGACGAGCACTTTGAGCCGCTCTTTTTCAGGCAACCAATCATAAAGTGTTATGTTTCAAAATATTTTTTTTGTCACTGAAACAAAACCAATACATAGCATGGGAGTGCTTTTTAAGTGAAGCACTGGGATGAAGTGCTCCCCAGCACCCTGTTATCAATTTTCTGCCTGGGGGAAAAAAAAAAACATGATATGGACATGCCCTTATGGTCTTCAGGGGGAAATGAAACCAAAATGAAATCAAAGCCGATTTTATGTGCAAATCTCTTCTGTTTTTGTTCGTGTTGCATTGTTCATTGTAGTTTTTATTTAGTTTTGGGTTGTTTGTTTGTTTGTTTGTTTGTTTGTTTGTTTGTTTGTTTGTTTGTTTGTTTTTGAAAAACTGTCATTTTTATTTCAGTTAACAAAATTGTTTCATTGCTAGTTTCAGTCTTAGTTTAACTCCAGTATCAGTCAAAAGTTTGGACACACCTCGCCATTTTCTTATTTGTTGTGGAGTCTGCTCTCTTGTGTCTAGGAAATGCAAGTCTGAGTCTCACCTTTGATCGGACCATATAGTAGTCTGTTGAGCATTCAGCTCCTCATATTACTTTTGCTGACAAAATCTCTTTCATGTTAGCTCTGCAAGTCACGACATAATCAAGGAGATGTAAGTGTTTCGATTTTGGGTGGCACCAGGTGAAGTAATTTTTGTCTGGTTGGTGAAAGTAGGTATTAGTGATGCATAGTTTACGTCGAGTACAAAAGTTGAGCATTAGTTCACCATTGGCGTTCCTATTGCCCTTGTCAAATTTCCCAGTAGTTACGTGATCATTACCTACTCTTGCATTGAAACCTTCCAGGAGCAGAAGCTTCTCTATTTGAAGTACCCTGTCTACCACATCAGTTAATTCGTGATAGAAGGCTTCTTTTTCTTCATCAGGATAGGTCATGGTAGGTGCATACACATTGATCAGGTTTAGGTAGTGATCATTCCCTGTGGGTACATGTAAACTTATGATTCGCTCAAATATTCCCACTCGTAGTGATGGCAGTTTGCCAGCTATCTTATTCAAAATAGCAATCTAGTTCCTTCGCAATCAGAACTGTTCTACACTCAAGTCTCTGATCATTGTTCAACATGGTGGGGATAGTCCAAGTCCCAACTATCAATTTCACATTATTCACCTTTCTACCACTATTATGGAGACCTGCTGGCCATGGGGAGCCAGCCAGGTAAGGACTGGGTAAACTTTCTTTACCCCACTTTTTTCTAGGGGCTTCCCTTTCCAGGACAGGCTCTCCCTAAACTCTCCCTAAATAGGGCTGTCTGGACACCGGTAATGCTGCCTCAGCCCGCTGTTACCCAGAACTTCAGCTAGGCTGCGACCATCAAATGCAAGCTGCCTGTGTGTGATGTTTCTGCTAGTAATTTCCAGTTCCTCAGACCTGCTGCCATCGCATTTATTCCATCACCACAGGGCTTTCCTATTCTCCTCTCCTAACGAAGCACCTTGCACAGTAAGGTAAGGCAAACAATGTCATGCCCCCATTGTGTTGTCTCTCTGGATCTCCAGACCTGATGCCAAGTGGTGCACAAAAGTGCCACAGACCTGATGGGTATGGAAGTTGCCCTGTAGTGACAACTGACAGGCCGAGTGATGTCATCCATTGGCCATTTGAGTGGCTCTTCCGCACACCATCTGGTGGTGTGCTATGGACCCTGTTGGGTTCATCTGCCACATTGCACAGAAAAGTGCCCTGCTGCCAGTGCCTCATTGGTGATGTACTATTTAAATTTAAATGTATTTAAATAGCTGGAACCCAGGCAAGTGCTACCACTCCAGGTCAAAGCGGACTTGGGAGCAATGGTGATTAAGGGGTAACTCCACTTTCCCCAATACTCAAGTCCTCCTGGACCTGAGACACACCACCGGTTGCAGTTTAAAGTCATACCCAGGATGAGGAATGATTTATTGTTATTTAAAATACCAATAAATTGCCATCATTAAGAATTTTTGCAGATCGTATTTCCCCAATTTTATTCCCCAGAGTTGTCATTTGCACAAACAGATTTATTTTCATGCTTCCTTGAACCTTTTCATTACATCTTATTGCGGCAAGTTTCTCAGGTGTGTCCCTCTGATATTGCTCATATTCTTCTTCCTCACTTTCATACCTCTCACTATTGTACTTTCTGACTCTTATTTCCTTTCCCTCAGTTCTCCTTAATCCAGCCCCTCATGTCCTCCTCACATTCTCCTTCAAAATCCATATCTGCCCACCTGCCTACTTCTGATCCATTCACGGAGCAGTCGTGCTCAACCACTGTACTGTTGCTGATATTACTGAAGTCTATTATTGAATTTTCATAAATGCCTCTGCCTCTCAACAGTGACACCATGCCGCTAGTCAGTCTCCTTAACCAAAACTCCAACAGAGTAATTAATCCACTTTGTTCATGTTCTTTTACACCAGAGACTGAGTCTGTAACACGCCTACTGGTGACATATTATGGAAACGTCAGAAAAATGAGTTAGAATATATCAGTCCATTGGAGAGCAAAACTACGGGGGCATGTCACACTGTTATCACATAACACGGCTGTTGCTGATTGGCTGCATGGACCTACAGCAGACAGTCTCCCTGACTGCAGCACAGAAATCAAATATACCATACACTGAGAGGCTCCGGTTGAAATTATGGATTCTCTGAGGTGACTGTTATAGTACTATTTTGTGAGGGGTGCAGCCCTGAAGAAAATAGTACTATGCCAGTCACCGAAGAGAATCCATAATTTCAACCGGAGCCTCTCAATGCATGGTATATTTGATTTATATCCCACTTCAAAAAATTCCCAACTAAAAGTGTTAAAACTAAATCTCAGCGTAAACTCACTGGAGGCAGCCATGTTTGTTGTTTACATCGGAGAAACCTTTGACCTGCGCATGTGAAATGTACCATGCTATCACCTGCCTCACTAGGCATGATCCTGATGCGTAGATCTAAACACACACACAAATGCTCGTGGAGCCACTGCTGTCACAGTCACTCGAGTCGGTCGTATAGCTTGAATTGTGAAGTCAGTTCATGGTATATCTGGGACATACCATGACTGACTCACACCATATCTATTTTTTTTGACATCATGAGATACTTAATCAATGGTGAAACTATTTTATGTCACATGAGCCATCCTTGGTCAATCCCTGCACAAGAACTTTTTGATGACATATATTAATGTGAAATATTCAGCTAGTTACAGTTTTATTTGCTAGATGTTAATATTGTACTTAATACAGCCTAATTAAATACTGCTCTCTGTGTGTTTGCAGATTAGACTGACCTTTTAAAGTTACTTTAAAAAAGTCCTTTCTTTTGCTGCATATCCTCTTGGAGGGCTTCTTTTTGTGGCCTTTCCCCATCTGCTTCTTGCTTCTGTCGATATTATTTTTTACTTTCATCTAATCTAATTAGTCATCTAATTATGACTAATACTTTTGCAAGACTCGTGTGACCAAACATAATTTCTAGGAACTGCAGGACTTGCTAGCCCCTTGGTTTCATTCCAGGCAAAAAGAAAAAGAATCTCCTGATGGTCAAGCTGGTCCTGCTATATACATCTATATTTTAAACCACTTCAAAGCATGATGTTGTAAATCTCTCACCTTTGTATTTGTATCGGAAACCCAAGCTCAGCAAGAATCCAAGGGCGACTCCAAAAACCAGTGCACAGAATCCTACAACGACTTTTTCATCCGACCTTTTACAGCATATTTTTGAGTCTTCAGGCTGAGTGCTGTTTCCGGGTGCTTCTGACAAAATAAGACATGTACAGTTGAGGACAAAAGTTTTTATACACCAAGGCCAAAAACATTTAAACTAAATTTAAATTTCATGATACCATACATTTCCTGAGTTAAGTCAATTATGGCAACTATATTTCCATAAGAGGCCATTTCAAAACAAGAGTTCAGCTTTTATTTTCTATATCAGGTTTCCGGTGGGGGGCGGCATGGTGGTGTAGTGGTTTGCGCTGTCGCCTCAAAGCAAGAAGGTCCGGGTTCGAGCCCCGTGGCCGGCAAGGGCCTTTCTGTGTGGAGTTTGCATGTTCTCCCCGTGTCCGTGTGGGTTTCCTCCGGGTGCTCCAGTTTCCCCCACAGTCCAAAGACATGCAGGCTAGGTTAACTGGTGACTCTAAATTGACCGTAGGTGTGAATGTGAGTGTGAATGGTTGTCTGTGTCTATGTGTCAGCCCTGTGATGACCTGGCGACTTGTCCAGGGTGTACCCCGCCTTTCGCCCGTAGTCAGCTGGGATAGGCTCCAGCTTGCCTGCGACCCTGTAGAAAAGGATAAAGCGGCTAGAGATGATGAGATGAGATGAGATGAGGTTTCCGGTGGGTCAAAAGATTCAAGCTTCAAGAAGTTTATTGTCATATGCATAGTAAAAACACGGCGGTTCAGACAATGCAATTAAATTCTTTCTTTGCTGCTCTCCTTACACACAACAATAACACATACACTCAAACACATGACAAAAAGGTGCCCAAAAAGGGAATAAAAGTAATAAAAGTGTGCATACGCTTCGTTAGAATTTGGTGTGATTGCAACAAAATACTTTCATTGAACTTGAATGAAACTCTTGTGTTAGCCTTCCACAAGTTTCTCTCTACTTTGTTCGAATTTCTGCTTGTTCCTCCTGAAAGAACTGGTGTAACTCAGTGAGATTTGTGCGCCTCCTTACTTAGACATGCTTTTTTTCAGTTCAGTCCAGAAAATTTCTATGGGATTTGCATCAGGGCTCTAATGCTTTCAATTTAAGCCATTTTGTTACAACTTTGAAGGTATGCTTAGGATCACTGTCCTGCAGGAAGACCCAGTTGCAACCAAGTTTTACATTTCTGGCTGATGTCTTGAGGTTTTGCTTCAGCAATTTTACATAATCTGCCTTCCTCATGATACCATTTTCTGAAGTGCACAGTTCCTTTTCCAGTAAAACACCTGTATAGCATGATGCTACCATCCCCCATGTTTCACAGTTGGGATTGTGGCTTTTACTGAATGTAAGATAACAATGTCTTATTACGATGACTTACTACAATGTCTTGCAAAAGTATTCATCCCCCTTGGTGTTTGTCCTGTTTTGTCACATTACAAGCTGTAATTAAAATGGATTTTGGGGGGGGGGGGGGGTTAGCGCCATTTGATTTACACAACATGCCTACCGCTTTAAAAGTGAAAATTGTTGCTTTAAAAGGTGAAAATTGTATGTTTCTATTAGCTTAGCCCATCTAGCCACTGGGATTTTTGCCCATTCCTCAAGGCAAAACTGCTCCAACTCCTTCAAGTCAGACGGGTTGTGTTGGTGTACAGCAATCTTCAAGTTATGCCACAGATTCTCAATTGGATTGAGGTCTGGGCTTTGACTAGGCCATTCCAAGACATTTAAATGTTTCCCTTTCAACCACTCCAGTGTAGCTTTAGCAGTATGTTTAGGGTCATTGTCCTGCTGGAACGTGAACCTTCGTCCCAGTCTCAAACCTCTGGCTGACTCAAACAGGTTTTCCTTCAGAATTGCCCTGTATTTAGTGGCATCCACCTTTCTTTCAGTCCTGACCAGCTTTCCTGTCCCTGCAGATGAAAAATATCCCCACAGCATGATGCTGCCACCACCATGCTTAACTGTAGGAATGGTGTTCTCAGGGTGTTGGGTTTGCACCACACATGGCATTTCCCATGATGGCCAAAAAAAATCAATTTTAGTCTCAACTGGGCAGAGAATCTTTTTCCATGTGTTTGGGGAGTCTGCCACATGTTGTTGGGCAAACTCCAAATGTGTTTTCTTCAGCAATGACTTTTTTCTGGCCACTCTTCCATAAAGCCTTGCTCTTAAAGTGGTCCTATGGACAGAGACTCCCATTTCCACTGTGGATCTTTGCTGCTCCTTTAGTGTTATCTTTGGTGTCTTTGTTGCATCTCTGATTAATGCCCTCCTTGTCCAGTCTGTGAGTTTTGGTGGGCGGCCTTCTCTTGTCAGGTTTGTAGTGGTGCCATATTCTTTCCATTTTGCTATAATGGATTTAATGGTGCTCTGTGGGATATTCAAAGTTTGGGATATTTTTTATAACTCTACCCTGATCTATACTTCTCCACAACTTTGTCTCTGACCTGTTTGGAGGCTCCTTGGTTTTCATGTTGCTTGCTTAGTAGTGTAGCAGAATCAGGGTCCTTCCAGAACAGGCTGATTTATACAGACCACATCATGTGACAGATCATGTGACACTTTGATTGCACACAGGTGTATCTTAATCAACTATTTATATGATGAATTAAGTGAATTGGTTGGACCAGCTCTTATTTAGGGGTTTCATATGAAAGGGGATGAATACCTATGTACACTCCAGATTTCTGTTTTTTTCATCTTAATTATTGTTTGTGTTACAATAAAACAATAATTTGCACCTTTAAAGTGGTAAGTATGTTGTGTAAATCAAATGGTGCTAACCCCCCAAAAATCCATTTTAATTCCAGCTTGTAATGTGACAGAACAGGACAAACACCAAGTGGGATGAATACTTTTTCAAGATACTTTTTCAAGGTTTCCTCTTTACTCCAGGTATGGAGGAAGCTCTAAATCAGTGGGTATGTGATATGTGTACCAATGACATGTTTCACTACTTTGATTCCCCAAAATACCACCTAATTTAAAAGCCTGGTGGAGCCACCTGTCTTCCTGACTAGAAATTGAGTAATGACTCACTCTGTGCTGGTAGTGAGGTGAAAAGGGAACATAAAAGGGAACACAATGGTGAAGATAATTTACTCATTTTTCTGGACAAAAACAAGACAGCAGTTGTTCAATTCAGCTTTGGTTCTGAGGTCATGGACCCAGTCATACATGAAATAGCTGTAAGCCCTTAGACTCTTATATGCCTTCATCTGGTTAGGCATGTACAAGGAGGTTTGGAGGATGAATCATTTGTAATGTCAGTCGCCTCTACACTGGGCAAATCAGTCAAGTTCATCACGTGCCAAGAAAATGTGTTTTTCTTAATTTTACATGAATCACATCAAATATGTGTTTTAATTTTCTGATTGTAAGAATGACTGCAAACAAATTGTATAACAAATTGCATATTTTATTCACTTATATAGTGGATATAAAAAGTTTACACACCTCGTGAAAATGATAGGTTTTTCTGATGTGAAAAAAAAAGAGACCACAATAAATTATTTCAAAACTTTTCCTACCTTTAATGTGGCCTATAACCTGTACAATTCAATTGAAAACAAATAAATCTGTTAAGGGGGGAAACATTTTTTTTTAAAATGTACAATAAGCTGGTTTCATAAGTGTGCACACCCTTAAACTAATACTTTGTTGAAGCACCTTTTGATTTAATTACAGCATTTAGTCTTTTTGGGTCAGAGTATCAGCCTGCCACATCTAGACTTGGCAATATTTGCCCATTCTTCCTTGCAAAAGCGCTCCAAATCTGTCAGATTGCGAGGGCGTCTCTTGTGCACAACCCTCTTCAGGTCACCCCACAGATTTTCAATTGGATTTAGGTCTGGGCTCTGGCTGGGCCATTCCAAAACTTTTTTGGGGTCATTGTCATGCTGAAAGATGAAATTCCTCTTCATCTTCAGCTTTCTAGCAGACACCTGAAGGTTTTGGGCCAAAATTGACTGGTATTTAGAACTGTTCATGATTCCCTCCACCTTGACTAAAGCCCCTGTTCCAGCTGAAGAAAAACAACCCCAAAACATGATGCTGCCACCACCATGCTTCACCGTGGGTTTGGTGTTCTTTTGGTGATGCGCAATGTTGGGTTTGCACCAAACATACCTTTTGGAATTGTGGCCAAAATGTTCAACCTTGGTTTCATCAGACCATAACACATTTTCCCATATGTTTTTGGGAGAGACAATGGGTTTTTTTTGTGTGTGTGTGTGTGTGTTTTTTTTGCTAAATTTAGCCAGGTCTAGATGATGTTTTTTGACCCTACTTCATAGTATAAACATATGGAGAATATGGGAAATTGTTGTCACATGTAGTACACAGCCAGTACTTGCCAGAAATTCCTGCAGCTCCTTCAGTGTTGCTGTAGGCCTCTTGCCAGCCTCCCTGACCAGTTTTTCTCTTCTCATCAATTTTGGAGGGACGTCCAGTTCTCGGTAATGTCACTGTTGTCCCATATTTTCTCCACTTCTTGATGACTGTCTTCACTGTGCTCCATATCTAATGCCATGAAATTTTTTTTTGTACCCTTTTCCTGACTGATAACTTTCAACAATGAGATCCCTGTGATGCTTTGTAAGCTCTCTGTGAACCCTGGCTTTTGCTGGAGGATGCAACTGAGTAAATGTCTGAACTTTATTTGGGGTTAATCAGAGTCATTTTAATTGATGGCAGGTGTGAACCCCAAAAGACTGAATACTGTAATTAAAGATGCTTCAACAAAGTATTAGTTTAAGGGTGTGCACACTTGTGCAACCAGCTTATTGTACATTTTTTATTTTTTATGTCCCCCCAACAGATTTGTTTGTTTTTCAATTGAACTGTACAGGTTATGGGTCGGGCGGCACGGTGGTGTAGTGGTTAGCGCTGTCGCCTCACAGCAAGAAGGTCCTGGGTTCGAACCCCGGGTCCGGCGAGGGCCTTTCTGTGTGGAGTTTGCATGTTCTCCCTGTGTCCGCGTGGGTTTCCTCCGGGTGCTCCGGTTTCCCCCACAGTCCAAAGACATGCAGGTTAGGTTAACTGGTGACTCTAAATTGACCGTAGGTGTGAATGTGAGTGTGAATGGTTGTCTGTGTCTATGTGTCAGCCCTGTGATGACCTGGCGACTTGTCCAGGGTGTACCCCGCCTTTCGCCCGTAGTCAGCTGGGATAGGCTCCAGCTTGCCTGCGACCCTGTAGAAGGATAAAGCGGCTAGAGATAATGTGATGTGTGTGTGTGTGTGAGGTTATGGGTCATATTAAAGGTGGAAAATTTTTGAAATCATTTATCATGGCCTCATTTTTTTACATCAGAAAAACCTATAATTTTAACGAGGTGTGTACACTTTTTATATCCACTGTATTTATAAGTGAAAGTACCAATAATTATGGAGTGAATAATGCTTAAATTGCATCATGGTTTAAATATGATTAGGTATGCTTAGGTATGGGTTCTTCAAGTGTTTCCAATAAAGAGCATTCCTGCTGCAACAGTACATTTCTGTCATGTCAAAGCCAGAGGTCACACGACAATCCCCAAAATATATCACAGCCTTTAAAGATAATCACTGCAAACCACAACTTCCAATCTGCATTGTGGCCTACAAAAATGGCCTCCACAGACTACAACATTGAACAGACACGAACTCTATCACATTCTCAGTCACCATCGCACACCTCAATGTTATCATAGACACTTCTAAATGAACTTTTTACCTGACATCACCAAGCCTTTTATCTTTTGTGTTTTTGATATCCTGGTTATTGAGCTGGTTTCTGGTTTTTGATTCTCATGCCTTGCCTGACTCAGTCTGTTTGTACATTAACTAACACTTTTGTGGTTATGTGCCTGTTTTGTGACTATGATGTTGCCTTAAGTTGTGGATTTGTTTTATGCATTATAAATAAATTATATATTAACAAACAACACCAGCAACAGTAAGCACAGCTCATTTATGCTACTCAGCTATCAGTTATCTTTAGTTATTCATATTAGTATGAATAATTTACTGTAATCTGGTTATCCCTAAATGCATTTGCAAACCTTTGATAAACATGGTAAACATACCTTTACACGTCACATTCTTGCTGCATGATTGGCTGCGATTGCCAGCAGCAGCGATGCAGGAGAAGGTTACTGTCCGGTTGCGTTTGACAGTTGTCCAAAGCACTGATTTGCCAGACTCTGCAGGAGAGTCCCAAAAGGGAGTGTCATTGAAATTCTCCGCTTTCCAAGAAAAAGAAATTTGTCCATTCTCTGATGTTCTCTGACATTCAAGCGAGATCACACACTTCTCTGCATCCAGAATGTTGTGCAGCAGACGTATACTTGGTTTACCTAGTTGTTCTGAAATTACAACAAAATTGCTAATTATAATGAAAGCTCAATAACCAATATTTAATAGTTTTATATTACTGAGAAAAATAGAATTATAGGTTTTCCAAAACCAAAACTCTATCATCAATTTAACACTGAAATACTACAGTTTATGAAATAAAATATCTGTAATTGCTTTTTTTGCAAATAGATTAATTTTTAATAATTTTAAATGATGCATTTAAAGTAAATAACAGTTGATTTCTCACCCTCAACAGAAAGCTGAACATAGCTGGTTTTCCTTTCGTTGTTTTGGCCTAGTAGTTCCACACTGTATCTCAAAGCATCTCTGGATGATACATTTTTAATAGTTAAATCCCCTGAAGTCTTATTCAGTTCAAGGCGTTTGGTGAATAAGGGAGAACGGTCAACACTCTCTTTACCGTTTTGAAATACTGCAATATATGTTACATTCTCATAGATAGACCAACGAATTCTCTTAAGAGTCCATGAGGAGTCAGCACCTGATGGCAAGACAACCGATTCTTTAGTGTAACCTGTAACACTCCGGACATCCTCACCCCCGACTCCTGGGAAAGAAAGAAAAAAACTCAATAACTGACCCAATTAGGTTATCCTGACCAATTGCAAACCATAAAATTACTGATTCAAATATGCAGAAACCCCAGAATTATTGCCGCCCCTCATAAAAATGAGCAACAATTATTGTAGAAAAACATAAAAGGCAAATTTCACTGAATGCTGAAAACACAAGATGAGGCAAAATGGAATTTCCCAGAAGTTATTTTCACTCGTGCGTATGGCAGTAAAATGATGTTTCAAAATCTACTTGCCAATCTAAATCTATTATTCAGAAGCACAAACATACTTGGCAATATGAATATCTGGAGAAAAATGACAGAAAATGTGAGTTAGGTGAAAATGAAATGGTTTGACAAGAAAACAGAGTGGACAGTAGAGAGCTACACTGTAGTCAGGTGATCACAGACAATAAGCACACACAGGGAAACTGCTGTCATTAGGCTAATTGTTTTGTTATGCCAAGTGCCTCTGCGACAGTCAATCAGAAGTCTCTCACTCATCAATGTACACCCTCTGATACTGTATTGGAAAAGCAGAAGGGAATGTGCCTTAGGCTACGTTTACATTACATCGAATCAGCAGATCATCAGATTAATGTTCTTAAAACGATTCGCGTTTATACTAAAACCGTTAGCCGTGCACACAGCAACGCCAATACGCGGATACGCTCGGCTCCGCAGGCATCCTGCGCTCCAAATCACTCCGCCCTGAACAGCGAGTGCCCTCTGGAGGGTGCGCACTCCGGCCCTGCGCAGCTCACACAGCGTGCGAGTGAAGTGCACAAGCCACGATTCGGGACTGAGCCGCTGTGTGTGTGATCTCAGTGCATATCACTTACCACTTGCAAGTGGAAGGATGGCAAGCCTAAAGACAATCATAACTACACAATGGGCAGTATTTGCATCAGTATTTGCAGTATTTTCATACTTTTATACTCTTTAATGAAAGGTGATACAAGGCGGAAGTCCGCGCCGTTTTTCAGCAGTCGCGTCACATGACCAACGCCAGCGAATCAGGAAGGTGGATGTCACAGTGACGTTGTCCAATGAGACGCCAGCTAGAGCTCAGCACAGCGTATCCGCGTATTCTGAATGTTTACACAGCACCGGAGCAGACACGATCTGGATTGAATACGTGGACGCTAGCGGATTCCCGTTTCCTGGCTTTTCCAGGGGGTTTAATGTAAACGGACAGTGCATCCGCGAAGAAAACGAGACAGATACAGTCTAATGTAAACGTAGCCTTAAAGAGGATGTGCCATACACTTTTCAGTTATTTTATTATTCCCTGAGATGTTTTTGTAAAGTCTGCAAGTTTGTTTTTTTAATTGAAAAAAAATGCCTTAGTTCTTTTTATCTCGTATCGTTTATCTAATCTATCTAATCTAAGTCATTTTACCAAAGAATGGTTAAAGAAGAATAAAGTTAATGTTTTGGAATGGCCAAGTCAAAGTCCTGAACTTAATCCAATCGAAATGTTGTGGAAAGACCTGAAGTGAGCAGTTCATGTGAGGAAACCCACCAACATCCCAGAGTTGAAGCTGTTCTGTACGGAGGAATGGGCTAAAATTCCTCCAAGCCGGTGTGCAGGACTGATCAACAGTTACCGCAAATGTTTAGTTGCAGTTATTGCTGCACAAGGGGGTCTCACCAGATACTGAAAGCAAAGGTTCACATACTTTTGCCACTCACAGATATATAATATTGGATCATTTTCCTCAATAAATAAATGACCAAGTATAATATTTTTGTCTCATTTGTTTAACTGGGTTCTCTTTACCTACTTTTAGGAATTGTGTGAAAATCTGATGTTTTAGTTCATATTTATGCAGAAAAAAAGAAAATTCTAAAGGGTTCACAAACTTTCAAGCACCACTGTAGAGACAAACAACCATCCACACCTACAGTCAATGTAGAGCCACCAATTAACTTAGCCTGCATGTCTTTTGGGGAAAACCAGAGAACCTGGAGGAAACCCATGCAGACACAGGGAGAATATGCAAACTCCACACAGAAATGTCCCCGTCAGCTGCTGGGCTCAAACCCAGAACCTTCTTGCTGTGAAGCAACAGTGCTAACCACTAGGGATGAGCGAGTACAGCATTATCTGTATCTGTTAACCATATGAATTATCTGTATCTGTATCCGTACTTGGAGTGGGCGGGGCCTACCCCGGAAGTGGGTCTGGTTGTCTTGAAACGGGTGGGGCTTTAACCAGTATGTTATTTTAAGCATGCAATTGATATGGGTTGATCAGAAATTTTTATATTTATTGCTGATTAAAAAACTATTTACAGGACAGCATCAGCATTGAGCTTCAGATCAATGGTTTTGATCATGATAGCAAACGAACTATTTACAGAACAAGTTTTGCAACAATGAATACAACACATGCGGTTGCAATTATGAAATGAAATGTAATGAACAAGAGTTTTCATACTCAACATAACGTTCTTTTTTAACTTTTAATTTTTTTATGATCAGTGTGATTTTTTTCCCCACACCAGGTGTGTGTGTGTGTGTGTGTGTGTAGCTTAATTTGTAATATTATTTATACCACTACTACCTAGAAAGTGTCAGACACTCAGTGCATGAAGTAAAATAAAACTGGTTAGAGCCAACTGACAGTTTAAAAAAAAACTCGGACGACCGGCAGAGAGAGAGAGAGTGTGTGTGTAGCTTAATTTGTAATACTTATATCACTACTACCTTTATTTTTACATGAATTACAGCAAGAAAGTGTCAGACACTCAATGCGTGGAGTCAAAAAAACCTGTTTTTAACCGAAAAAGAAAAAAAAAATCTCTGACAGGCAGAGACGCAACACGAGTTGCTTTCTACCAAGCACCACGTCTGAACGAACCCACGTTTACCAGAACTCTACTGGTTATAAGTAAGTACAAACTGAAATAAAAACAAACTTGAAGCTGAAGAAACTCGAAACGTTAACGGAAAAGAGCCGTGAACCTGAGTGACTGAGGGAGAGACAGAGACCTGTTCTCTGTGTGAGTGAGCAGAACGGTGTGTGTAGGGGAGGGGCGCTGTGACGCTGTGTGAGGATTTTCATTCAGGCCGAGCACAGATATTGACTCGTATTACTCGTATAATACTCGTACTCGGCAAAAGTGCTTTATCCGTACCGGATACTCGTTTCAGCCGAGTATCCGGCTTAACTCTACTAACCATGACACCACCATGCCGCCCTTAAGGGATTGTGTTTAATAGTAATTAGATGGACAGCTTCAGTGTCCAATCAGAGAGTGAGCTGCAAGGCAGCCAGGTCAGAACTTACAGAAAGAGTTCAGATGTAGAAAGACCTTTTCATGTGCTCTATGTGTCATACACAGAGTTAATAAAGTACCAAAGTTGTGTACAAATAAACTGTCTTCGCCAGCAGTTTTATCTGACAGTCACCATTATCACAGCAGACCATTATTCAGGTCTCACTGTAGTAGGGAAATCCCTGTGTATTGTATGTGTTGATTGGTTGAGAAATTGGATTCCCCAGGATTTCCTACAATGTAATTTCGATAAGCACAATGTTATTTTATGTTGATTACGGTTACACATCTTTCAGTAAATATTCGTGGATAAAATGCAAATTTACCTGTGTTCAGGATGTTAGTCATAAGTATTACTTACAGTGGGGCAAAAAAGTATTTAGTCAGCCACCAATTGTGCAAGTTCTCCCACTTAAAAAGATGAGAGAGGCCTGTAATTTTCATCATAGGTACACTTCAACTATGAGAGACAGAATGGGGGGAAAGAATCCAGGAAATCACATTGTAGAATTTTTAATGAATTAATTAGTAAATTCCTCAGTAAAATAAGTATTTGGTCACCTACAAACAAGCAAGAATTCTGGCTCTCACAGACCTGTAACTTCTACTTTAAGAGGCTCCTCTGTCCTCCACTCGTTACCTGTATTAATGGCACCTGTTTGAACTCATTATCAGTATAAAAGACACCTGTCCACAACCTCAAACAGTCACACTCCAAACTCCACTATGGCCAAGACCAAAGAGCTGTCAAAGGACACCAGAAACAAAACTGTAGACCTGCACCAGGCTGGGAAGACTGAATCTGCAATAGGTAAGCAGCTTGGTGTGAAGAAATCAACTGTGGGAGCAATTATTAGAAAATGGAAGGCATACAAGACCACTGATAATCTCCCTCGATCTGGGGCTCCATGCAAGATCTCACCCTGTGGGGTCAAAATGATCACAAGAACAGTGAGCAAAAATCCCAGAACCACACGGGGGGACCTAGTGAATGACCTGCAGAGAGCTGGGACCAAAGTAACAAAGGCTACCATCAGTAACACACTACGCTGCCAGGGACTCAAATCCTGCAGTGCCAGACGTGTCCCCCTGCTTAAGCCAGTACATGTCCAGGCCCGTCTGAAGTTTGCTAGAGAGCATTTGGATGATCCAGAAGAGGATTGGGAGAATGTCATATGGTCAGATGAAACCAAAATAGAACTTTTTGGTAAAAACTCAACTTGTGTTTGGAGGAGAAAGAATGCTGAGTTGCATCCAAAGAACACCATACCTACTGTGAAGCATGGGGGTGGAAACATCATGCTTTGGGGCTGTTTTTCTGCAAAGGGACCAGGATGACTGACTGATCTGTGTAAAGGAAAGAATGAATGGGGCCATGTATCGTGAGAGTTTGAGTGAAAACCTCCTTCCATCAGCAAGGGCATTGAAGATGAAACGTGGCTGGGTCTTTCAGCATGACAATGATCCCAAACACACCGCCCGGGCAATGAAGGAGTGGCTTCGTAAGAAGCATTTCAAGGTCCTGGAGTGGCCTAGCCAGTCTCCAGATCTCAACTCCATAGAAGATCTTTGGAGGGAGTTGAAAGTCCGTGTTGCCCAGTGACAGTCCCAAAACATCACTGCTCTAGAGGAGATCTGCATGGAGGAATGGGCCAAAATACCAGCAACAGTGTGTGAAAAACTTGTGAAGACTTACAGAAAACGTTTGACCTCTGTCATTGCCAACAAAGGGTATATAACAAAGTATTGAGATGAACTTTTGTTATTGACCAAATACTTATTTTCCACCATAATTTGCAAATAAATTCTTTAAAAATCAGACAATGTGATTTTCTGGATTTTTTTTTTCTCATTTTGTCTCTCATAATTGAGGTATATCTATGATGAAAATTACAGGCCTCTCATCTTTTTAAGTGGGAGAACTTGCACAATTGGTGACTGACTAAATACTTTTTTGCCCCACTGTATATGCAGACGATACAATTATATACAGTACTGCCAGATCTCCATATGAGGCACTAAACAAAATGCAGGATACTTTCACAATTTTACAAAAGAATCTATTGAAATTAAAACTGGTGCTTAATTCTAAAAAAACAAAATATATGCTGTTTACTCACTCTAGTAACATGCAGGATTTACCTCAAATTGTCACTCTACATGGTCAGGAAATTGAAAAAGTAGCATAGTATAAATACCTGGGTTTTTTACTGGATGAAAAGCTCTCATTTAAACTCCATGTAGAGAACTTGGTAAAGTTAAGGGTTAAGTTAAGTTTTTATTACAGAAATAGGGCTTGTTTTAATTTAAAAGTAAGGAAGGAACTTGTGGCTGCTACCTTTTTGTCTGTTGTGGATTATGGAGACATTCTTTATATGCATGCAGCAAAGTCTGTATTACGCTCACTGGACTCTGTTTATCATTCTGCCTTGCACTTTGCCATTAAGGCTGAGTATTCTACACACCACTGTAGTTTATACAGTTTATCACCTTAGCCTCCACTCTCAGTTCGTAGACAGCATCACTGGCTTATTTTCATTTATAAGGCAGTGATAGGATTGTTGCCCTCTTATTTATCAGTCTTCTCTCAAATAGAAAACAACAGGTACAATCTGAGGTCTAGCAATAGCACTCTTTTTACTACACCTCCTGTACGATCTGAATTTGGTAAAACTGCCTTCCGTTACAATGCTCCTTCAACCTGGAATGCTCTGCAGAAACAGTTGAAGCTAAGCACTTTTATTTCACTTAATGAGTTTAAATTGTATGTTTCAGAGGCCTTCAGCCATAAGTGTGATTGTATGTAGTTTACTGTTCTGATCTTTTGTTTTTTTGTCTGTGGTTTCTTATGCTGTTTGTTGTATGATGTTTTGGTTGTTGTATTGTTATATTCTTGCGTTATATTTTCTTTACTGTATTTAATTTTTGTTCTGTTAGGTGTTTTTGTTTTATGTTGCTGCGTAATGTGGTGTGATTTGTGTGGTGTTTTTGTGTAATATGGTGTGCTCTGCTTTTGTGTTCTTATGTCTGTATTAATTGGTATTTGTTGCTGTTTGTGTGTGTGTTTAGCTTTGTTTGATGTTGGTCTATTTGTCTTTTTGTAGATGAGGTTTCTCTATTTTTTTTTTATTTAAATTTTAAAGTGTTGCCTTTCTTGGCCAGGGACCATTTGAAAAAGAGACGATAGTCTCAATATGACTCCCCTGGTTAAATAAAGGATAAATAAAAATAAATAAATAAATAAATAAAAAATTCTCGAAGCAGGATTCCTCTAGGGCGGCATGGTGGTGTAGTGGTTCGCGCTGTCACCTCACAGCAAGAAGGTCCGGGTTCGAGCCCTGTAGCAGGTGAGGGCCTTTCTGTGCGGAGTTTGCATGTTCTCCCCGTGTCCACGTGGGTTTCCTCCGGGTGCTCCGGTTTCCCCCACAGTCCAAAGACATGCAGGTTAGGTTAACTGGTGACTCTAAATTGACCATAGGTGTGAATGTGAGTGTGAATGGTTGTCTTTGTGTCAGCCCTGTGATGACCTGGCGACTTGTCCAGGGTGTACCCCGCCTTTCGCCCATAGTCAGCTGGGATAGGCTCCAGCTTGCCTGCGACCCTGTAGAACAGGATAAAGCGGCTAGAGATAATGAGATGAGATGAGATGAGATGAGGATTCCTCTAGTTTAAAACGGTACCAAATACGTCACTATGGCACACTATGTTTTCTTTGAAAATTGTGTACTGGTTTATATTGAATTTATCACAAAGTTACTTAGGCGGCACGGTGGTGTAGTGGTTAGCGCTGTCGCCTCACAGCAAGAAGGTCCTGGGTTCGAGCCCCGGGGCCGGCGAGGGCCTTTCTGTGTGGAGTTTGCATGTTCTCCCCGTGTCCGCGTGGGTTTCCTCCGGGTGCTCCGGTTTCCCCCACAGTCCAAAGACATGCAGGTTAGGTTAACTGGTGACTCTAAATTGACCGTAGGTGTGAATGTGAGTGTGAATGGTTGTCTGTGTCTATGTGTCAGCCCTGTGATGACCTGGCGACTTGTCCAGGGTGTACCCCGCCTTTCGCCCGTAGTCAGCTGGGATAGGCTCCAGCTTGCCTGCGACCCTGTAGAAGGATAAAGCGGCTAGAGATAATGAGATGAGATGAGACAAAGTTACTTAGTCTGAATGGTATTTCTTATAGACAGTTATACAGCAGTCTGTATATGAAGTTACACAGTGATGAAAGAGCTAATGATATTATGCACCATAGAGGGTGAAATATCCAAATCCCTTCCTATCTTTCTTTGAGGAACATTGTTTTTAAATATTTCAATTATTTTCTCACATCTGTTGACAAAGTGGACATCCTCGGCTCATCTTTGCTCCTTAAAAGCTAGGCCTTTCCTGGATACTGATTTTGTACCAAATCATGATTACAGTCACATGCTGACATCACCTGTTTCGAATCACATCATTATTTATTTTTACCTCATGATTACCCCCCCCCCCCCCTTCCTAATGTTTATTGAAATGTGTTGCAGGCCTGAAACGCAGGAATGGACGTATATTAACAAATAAAATGAAGTTGACCAACAAATAATGAAATATCTTTGGATCATTCTGTCTGCAATGAAATATAAGTCAAAGTAAATTTAGAAAATCACTGCTTTCTTTCTTTAGCCTGCATTTTACATACTATTCCAACTTCTTCTGATTTGGGGTTGTATAAGCCAGCTTTCATCTTTTAAAAAATCCTCTGAAAATCCAGTCGATCCTAAACATGTTATGAGCTAAAAGTGGTGGTGTGCTTGCTAAATGCATTGGTTTTCTGCGACCAGCCTCCGCTCTGTTTCAACAGCAGTATTTCTTTTGTTATAATTGAATTACTGGTCTTATTTGTCTTAATTTATGGAGTTGTGTTGATTGATTTCTTTATATTTTTGCATATTTAATATTTCATTAATCATATGAAATAACAGTTTCAAATTTAAAACAATCCACATTTAATTGAAATAAATAAGCTATTTAAACTTGATAACATGAATCAGTATATAAGAAATTCAGTAAATCCTGCAAATGATACAATTTGAAGTCAGTCACTCTCTTTATATGGAAACACACAAATTCAGGAGCTCTGATTGGATACAAATGTTTTTCCAAACTAACAGGGTATACTCTGATGAATAATTTAGGAAGAAATTTGTTCGTATCATGTGTGATAAAGTCCAAAGTTTTACATTGATCATGTCAGTCTCCATATTTGAACCTGTGTTCTGAACTGAAAAAGGATTTTCCGATTATTATTATTATTCCTTTTTTTTCTGTAGGCGTTAAGACATTCACTACCATTATTCACTCCAGATCATGTGTCATTAAAGGTATAATACACAGTCTGAAGTGTGTTGTTCCATTTACACCACAGAGATTTCTCAATGATTACAGTGTTTAATTTATTCATGAAAACACGTCAAGGAATTTAACGGTTTACAGTTAGATATCTCGCACAAAAACTGCGAGGATGGTGTTTGTCAGGCTTTTGTTGGGTGGGGCCATAGTTTAGTGGTTATAGTAGCACAACTTTAAAAAATTTCAAATAAAACTAAACCCATATATTTTATCTCACATTTTGCACCTTTTAATATATTTATATTCTGATTTTTGTTCATGAAGGGTACGAGTAATTCTAGGGCACATTTTACGCTATATGTTATACTTTCGGCTATATGTCAAAGATACAGTCAATTCTCTAAAATGGAGTAGCATTTTCTGATCAGGCACATCCTTACAGATCTCTAATAACTGATGCCGCTCATAGTATTGTCTTTCTACTATAACATTTTGTCTTTTAAAGTAGTTATATTTCACAAATATATTTATTTTTTGTGTCTACATAATTTATTTAGTACATAATTAAAGTAAACAAAAATCCTAGTTAAAGTTTTAAAAGAAGAAGAAGAAGAAGAATTGAGAAAAATGGCCACGTGAGGCTGTTCGGTTACGGAAGAAATGAGTCTTATTAGGAAAACATGATAGATTATTTCTTCATTATGTTGATAAAAATACATTTAAAATAATATTATTTATAATGTTGCACCTACCTTGGTGAAAAAACACCACCAGACACATTACTGGAATGGAAACACACTCAAGCTTCATTTTTCAGTAGGAAGAAGCGTTATGCTTCAAAATGCCGCTGCTCATAATGCTTGAGTGAGGACTTGTTGAAAACGTCATTTCCAAGCAAAGAGGATGTGAAAAGACACCATGAATTAAATGTGATAAAGCCACAAAATACGTCTCATATTTGAAGTGTAAAGACAAGACATTAAAGACAATGTTTATATTTATTTATTTATTTATTTATTTATTGAAAACCTATTCAAGCAGAGGTTTAGACTGTTTCAGTGTGTGATGATTGGTTTTTGTTTTTTTACTAAAATGGAGGAAGTAGCCTGGGGAAGTTGTATTTTCCTATCAGTGAGTAGAGTTGAGTTTACATACAGTGACATGAATGTCATCTTGGATATGAATGTCATGGCAATATTTGGGCTTGCAGTAATTTCTTTGAACTGTTCTTTTTCTGTAGCAGAATGATTGTACAGCATACAGCTTTAATTAAAAAAAACACTAGAATTTGGTGCACAAGTTTTAATTTTCTTTGGGTTTTCTGAAATCAACACAGGGTCAGAATTATACATACAGGGTCAACAATATCCATACAGCACACCTAATATTTGGGTAAAATGTCTCTTCACGGGCGGCACAGTGGTGTAGTGGTTAGCGCTGTCGCCTCACAGCAAGAAGGTCCTAGGTTCGAGCCCCGGGGCCGGCGAGGGCCTTTCTGTGTGGAGTTTGCATGTTGTCCACGTGGGTTTCCTCCGGGTGCTCTGGTTTCCCCCACAGTCCAAAGACATGCAGGTTAGGTTAACTGGTGACTCTAAATTGACCGTAGGTGTGAATGTGAGTGTGAATGGTTGTCTGTGTCTATGTGTCAGCCCTGTGATGACCTGGCGACTTGTCCAGGGTGTACCCCGCCTTTCGCCCGTAGTCAGCTGGGATAGGCTCCAGCTTGCCTGCGACCCTGTAGAAGGATAAAGCGGCTAGAGATAATGAGATGAGATGTCTCTTCACAAGATTCACCTTGACCAAACATTTTTGTTTCCCATGAACAAGCTTCTGCACAGCAAATTCCTCAGTGTTGAATTAACACTTTCAGAGTTAATTTGTGTCCAATTGGACCTATATAAACACAGTAGGGTGTTAAATCAACACTCTGGGTGTTAATTCAACACTGGGGATTTTGCTGTGTGGCAGAATTCTGGTTGGATATTTCATGACTCTTCGTGGTAGAATTGACAGAGTTCAATTAATTTTTTTTTTCTTGACATTGACTCGACTTATAAGCACGGTCCATATATTTTCAATAGAGTTGAAGTCAGAACTTGTTTTAAGCTTAATATTAGCCTACTTTATCCTCCACAACCAGCTCTGATGCGTGTTTGGGTTCATTGTCCTGTTGGAACTCCCAAGTCCCGAGTCATGTTCAAGCAGGGCTCTCAAGTTTTGAATGCAGGCAAGAGTGACACACACACACACCCGTTGGGGGGGGGTGTTGGACGGGTCGCAGGAATGGGGGTCTTTCATTAATAATATTATTATTAGTGTTGTTGTTATTAATAACTGCTCAGACTTGCAAAAGAAAGGATAACACCCGGCACTGACAATGCAACCAAATACAAATGGGCCTTTTCCACTACCCTTTTTCAGCTCACTTCAGCTCACTTCAGCTCAACACGGCTCGCGTTTCAACTACCTCAGAGCAGCACGACTGAGCTCACTTCAGCCTTACTTAGCACCCAAAACTCGCATGGTTTTGCTGTGGGGCTGAAATGAGCCAAACCGAGCCGAGTGGGGCTAGAGGCGTGAGGAGACACTCCCCTGTGCACTGATTGGTGAGGAGGAGTGTCCTCACATGCCCACACACGCCCCGCGAGCACGCTGGGAACCACCATCTGTAAACACCGTAAACCCGGAAGAATTACGACAAATTATGCGCCTCGCCTCATCTATACGCACTTGCCAGTATCTGTTGGCATTGTCGGTGACAACAAGCCACAGCACCAAGACCAGCAACACTAACGACTCCATGTCCTCCATGTTTATTGTTTACTATCCGGGTCGTGAGACTACCGCTTAAAAGGTCACTGATGTCACTGTTTGCGCCGCCTAACGACATCACGTGACGTCCACCCACTTTCGCTAACTCCACCCAATGTGTCCACCCACTTCCAGCCAGCACGGTTCAGTGCGGTTGTAGTCGAAATGCAACGCCAACAGCCCCACTCAGCTCGACTCAGCACCGCACGGCTCAGCCCAACTCAGCCGCGTTGGTAGTGGAAAAGCCCCAAAAGTCTTTATTCAATTTCCGTGTATTGAATAAGTGTATGTGTGCATGAGAGAGAGCAGGGAGAGAGAGAGAGATTATGACTGGTGGTGTTTATTGTAAGTGTTTGTTGCCTTTTTGGAGTCCTTCATCATCTGTGTTGTTGGCTCCCACTTAAAACAGTTCGGCTCAAGTCCAGCCATTTTCAGGGTCATGATAGAGGCCAATGTCCCATCCAGAGACGAGCTGTTTCGGGTTGAGGTTTTGTTCAGACTGACCATTGAAAATACCCTCTCGGCATCAGCATTTGAATGAGGAAGCACCAAAACCAAGGTTGTTATCTTTGATAGCCTCCCAAATTGGTTCAAGCCAGTCACCTTTGAAAAAGGAACCAAGGGCCTTTATTACTTTAAATGTTTTCCTTTTATCTTAATAATGAGCAAGTCATGTTGTGTGCAAAAAATTTCTTACTTTGTTCTTTTTTGAGTACATTCTTCCCCAAAGCTCCTCAACGTCAAAGGATGTTGGGTCCTGTAATCTGTAATAGTTGGACTTTCCTCTTCCCTATATCTTCCCCTGGAGTCACACAGTTTCTATATTATGAACAATAAAAACTTAATCTTTCACAAACGGGTCTTTCATAACTGCTGACAAATTTAAAAAAAAATCTTCACTCTTACTGGTATTCACATGCTGCTTTAAACACACGTTAGTGTCGCTGTTATTATTACTGACCAGTGTCTGTTATTGCCTGTGAACAAGTGGAGCTGCTCGCCAGGGGATCATTTAAACAGGTGCAATACAGCTCAGCTCCTGTAAACCCTTACCATGCCCATGCTAATTATCTGGGCAACATTCTCTCACAGCAGGCAAGTTGTCATTTCTTGTGTCAAACAAGTTGTGAATTTGTTGTAACATTAAAACAGGATATGACTTCCTCTGGTCTCTGTGCTGCTCAGAGCTCATCCTCATGGCGTCCACTGAACAAAACTTTCAGAAGATGGTTGTAGCAGAATCACGTGAACAATTCCCGGGATAACAATGCTGTTTTCATTGGTTGTTGCGTATCGACCCAGATACAATAGCGCTTCTGATTGGCTATTGTGTAGCCCCGCCCCTTTCCTTTTTCTGATTGGCTGGTAAGTGGCAGGCTCGACTCATGGGAGATGCGCTTGTTTCCTGCCGTTTCCATAGAAACGCACCAGAGAAATTTACGTCACT
Organism: Neoarius graeffei; assembly: GCF_027579695.1. Lineage (NCBI taxonomy): Eukaryota > Metazoa > Chordata > Actinopteri > Siluriformes > Ariidae > Neoarius > Neoarius graeffei. The sequence goes on from NC_083569.1 coordinate 97,672,550, forward strand.
GTGGTAACCAGTTTTAAGGCCGAGGCCTTTTACAGCTATAGACCAAAGTCATATCAAGAAAAATTTATGGCGAAAGTAAGAAATAGCGTAGATAGACTTGCTCAACTAAGGCTGATTTGACTGCATTGATTGTGGGTTGACTCATTAAAACAGGATAGGTGTTATAAGTTATGCAACAGACATGTACATGCATACGTTTTCACCAGGGGTGATTTCTCAGAGACAAGGGAAGCCGAGCTTCCCCTAAAATTCTCTCCCCAAACTGCAGCGTCTACGACGTTGAATTCTCATTAAAACAATAACTTGCATAACATAATATATGCCCAAGATTGTATTTATGTTCATAACTATCCTGTAACTTATTTGAGTGATGTCTGACGAACTTGCAGTTCGCTACGAGAATCACCTTTGCTGCCAGGCTGTAACCTTTCTTATTTCAATGGGCTCTATGGACTGGCAGCAGTGTTGCCAGATTGGGCAGTTTTAAGTGCATTTTGGCGGGTTTTGAACATATTTTGGGATGGAAAACGTCAGCAGTATCTGGCAACACTGACTGGCAGCCGGGTATCCGTTGCAGTCTACGAGACGGCTCTGAACAGCCAATTTCGGCTAGTTGTTATTGGTTAAAATCAACAAAATCGTCACTTCCAGGGAAGCCGGGCTTCTCTGGGACTAAACGAGACAGTGGGAGGGACAAGAAGCCAGGCTGATGAAGGATTATTGGAGGTAGTGTTTGAAAGACATGAGGAGGGCGGTACTTCAGTGAGGAACACGGAAGTATGATCAGTCAGTCCCTAGCGGATGTCGAGAAAGTGTAGTCGTGTGCTAAAGTGCTGTCTGAATTTCTTTTCATATAAACGTTTCTTCTCATTGATGTCTCTGTACATTACTCTGTAAATAAATGTAAATATTACTCGTTGTGCTCCGTTAACTTTCATCCATTCTATCAGTTTGATCATTCGTGAATTCACTCGTTTATTTCATTTGTAGTTCAATCTGGTTGTAGGCTAGCTTGAGCCTTATTGGGATCTGCAGTGCTAGCTGCTAACAGAAATTGGCAAAGTCTCTGGAAAGCACAACCAGCTAGTATGACAGGGTCACAGACCATTTTCTGGAAAAGGAGCGGAGGGCAGAATTTGTGTATAAATAGTGTTCATGTTCATGAATCTGAAGTGTGTATATTGTTCAGTAATGTTAAGAGAATGGTGGGCTCTGTGTTATAGGTTATACCTGGGTATAATATTCAAGGTTCTGTGTGTTGCATAGCCTACCTGGTTATGAATTTCCAGACTGTGTTGCAGAAGATGTTCAAGGATGTGTTGCACAGCTGGGTGTTGTGTCAAAGACTCTGTGTTGCATATCAGGGTATGATGTTCAAGGCTCTTCGTTGAATAGCCAGTGATTTTTGGATGTTTGATATTTTTGATTAAGGATATGAGGCACTAGCCTGGCAAGCCAGACTATAACATGAAATGTACAAGCAAAAATACTTTCTGCCACTAGGTAGGGTTGTCTAGTTCACTATACTAATGGGGCACACCTTTCTATGCTTTGATATCTGGCCTACAGGTTTTACGATGAATGCGTAAAATGGGCTTCCCCTGTTTTAAAAACCAGCAGCCGCCACTGATTTTCACTGATAAAATGGAAAAGGCTAATTAAATAATCACACGAACGGAGAATCACATTCTGAAGCAAATTAAGTAATCTTATACCGGTAACTTAAACACACAATACAAGTTACATGTATGTGGCAGCAGGGGCGTGGCCGAGCGGCAGTCTGTGAATGGAGGGCGGAGTCATGGAAGGTGAGTGGTCATGTCACTACACCTGTTGTTAATTAACGTGTTTGTGTGTCTCCTCCAGTGACCACGCCCTATAATAGGAGAGTGAGAAGGGGAGGTCGGTGCCGAGGGCTTGATACTAGCCTGTGTGTGTGAGTTGCAGTCAGCTCTGTGTTTTAGTATAGCAGAAATAGCAATGAGACCGATAGACTTCCTGCTGTGACATTGCGGATGTCAAGGTCATTCACTCAGACCACTACCTATATGAATCACTTTAATTGTAAAAATTATAATATTAGATTTATTGTTAATGCTTAAAACTATTCCTGTGCAATTCTTGAGGTCTCAAGGCATTTATAAACGAAAGTGAGGCCATGGCTCTGCATACATGCTTTAAGCTTGAAGGTGTCGATTTTGGAGCAGGGGGTTATTTCTTGGATAGCAGCCTCTTAGTCCATGGTGATCTGAACTGTAGACAGTGATCCATCAGCTCCCAGTTCATGGCAGGGCTGTGCCATGGTGGTTCCCAGGTTGTTTCTGACCATCCAAACCAATTCCCTTTCAGCTGAGGGTGACAGTTTGCGTTTTCCTGAAGCAAAGTAGCTTGGCAAAGTGACTACACCTCACAATAACTTGGATACAATTGTTTGAACTGATCTCAAAATTTGCAGTTGTTTAGAAATGGCTCTAAGAGACGTTCTAGAGTTGTGTATATCTGCAATCCTCTTTCTCAGATCTGCACTGAGCTCCTTGGACTTTCCCATTTTACTGTGTGTTGGTCAATCCAGTGAGTGCTGTAAACAAACTCTTTTTATGAAGGCACAGAGAAGCTACCAGCTGTAGTCAATCATGATTACTAACAGGAAGTTAAGATGCTTTGGCCTTGGCAAGATAAGAGACAGTTTGGAAGTTTCTGAATTAATCTAAGTGAGCATATGTACATTTTTGACCCTATATGTACAATTTTGACCCTGTGTTGAGTTCAGAAAACCCAAAGAAAATTAAAAACTTGTGCACCAAATTCTAGTGTTTTGTTTTTTAATACATAGGGCCAAATTACTCAATTCTGATTGGTCAATCAAGGAGGGTTTTTTTCCTTAACACGGGGTTGTATTTCTGAAATGCTATTGGCTAGTTTGTTGCTTGGTTACGGTTACAAAAATTAGCAAATTTTGTCAACAAAATAGCTGACTCTGCTGACTCAGCAATGCCGCATTTCACTACATTTGACGAAGAAATGATAAACCAATTGAAAGCTGCAAGTGAAAATGAAAATACCAAAAAAGTACTAATTTTTGGCTTTCCGTGTTTAAGAAATACGCTGCAGAAATGCAAATAAACGACTCTCTAGTGGCATATGAATGCTGAGAGTTAGACAAGGTGCTGTTGCAGTTTTATGCAGAAGTGAATGAAAACATGAATGACAAATGTTGTGAACTTGAATGGCTTCTGAAGTATGAATTTGGCCCTATATATTATAAACAAGTAATCGTATGGTTCCTCGTAAAATTAAGGATCAATTTCACTCGTGATTTCGAAGTTTTGAAATTGCCCGAGTCACAATTTTCAAAACTTCAAAATCACTCGTGAAATTAATCCTTAATTTTACTCCGCCCCATATGATTACCTATACAAATTAAAGATGTATGCTGTACATTCTGCCACAGAAAAAGAACAGTTCAAAGAAATTACTGAAAGCCCAAATATTGCCATGACGTTCATATCCAAGATGACATTCATGTCTCTGTATGTAAACTTCTGACCACAGCTGTGTAATTTATGTCGGCATTTGCTACAATAAAGATGAAATGTTTGTCATCATTAATATTTACTCCATATTCATATCTTTTGCTAAGTAACCCCAGAATACTGATACTGTATAAAACCAAGAGCTTAAAGCTCTCATGCCATGCACTTTGAGGACTTTTAAAGGCATATGCCTTTAAATTTCAATTTGTAAATAGCCTTGGCTTGCTGCTACCAGCCTGCCCTCCGTTTCAACAGCAGTATTTCTTTTGTTTATTTGCGCTAGTGTCAGTAAACCCACTGGAAACGAGCGAACTACAAACATGGACAGCCCAGACTATGACTCCCAGCACGCACAGTGCCCCTTATCTCCCGCCTTCTGATCTTCAGCTGACACTCATTTCCACTATCACCTGTCTCCCTTTATAAACCCCAGTCTCACAAACACTCATTGGGAAGTTTCGTCCTGTTTCACCAGTTCATACCAAGCCTTGTTTATCTCTGACTGCCTTTCTGCCCTTTGCTAGTGTTTTCTCATTTCCTCGCTCTCTGTTTTGCCCACGTCATCCAACTTTCGCTCGCTTTTTGACTACATTTTCTGTCTCTCAATTTGGCTTGCTCTTCTAAAGCTGTCTTCCACTGCACATACATCTATAAGTACCTGCATACTCACAGCTAGCAGTGGTAGCACAAATTGTTACTCTCACTCAGGATCCTTCTACTTGATTATTATTATTATCCTAACATTTTCAGGACGCTATTTCTCCCTCAGTTTTCAACCAATCACCACCAAATTTCACAGAAAGAATACCTCTGGGCTGAATTAAGTTGCTGTGCCTTTTGGTGCTGATTCAGATCACTGATCTGGAATGAGCCATGAAAAATGGGCTTTTTTCCTTCACAAAGCATCATTCTCTATCTTTTACCATTCTGGATCTATAGGGTACGATGAGCAGACATCTCAGTTTATAAGAGCTAGCACAAACCACTGTGACTTTAGTCATAGTATCTATCTACTTGTAATTGAATTACTGGTCTTTTAATTTGTCTTAATTTATGGAGTTGTGTTGATTTTCTTTATATTTTTACATACAGTGTCTTGCAAAAATATTCATCCCCCTTTGTGTTTGTCCTGTTTTGTCGCATTACAAGCTGGAATTAAAATGGATTTTTGGAGGGTTAGCACCATTTGATTTACACAACATGCCTACCACTTTAAAGGTGAAAATTGTTGTTTTATTGTGACAAATAATAATTAAGATGGGGGAAAAAAACAGAAATCTGGAGTGTGCATAGGTATTCACCCCCCAAAGTCAATACTTTGTAGAGCCACCTTTTTCTGCAGTTACAGCTGCAAGTCTGTTGGGGTATGTCTCTATTAGCTTAGCCCATCTAGCCACTGGGATTGTTGCCCATTCCTCAAGGCAAAACTGCTCCAACTCCTTCAATTCAGACGGGTTGTGTTGGTGTACAGCAATCTTCAAGTTATGCCACAGATTCTCAATTGGATTGAGGTCTGGGCTTTGATTAGGCCATTCCAAGACATTTAAATGTTTCCCTTTAAACCACTCCAGTGTAGCTTTAGCAGTATGTTTAGGGTCATTGTCCTGCTGGAACATGAACCTTCGTCCCAGTCTCAAACCTCTGGCTGACTCAAACAGGTTTTCCTCCAGAATTGCCCTGTATTTAGTGCCATCTATCTTTCCTTCAGTCCTGACCAGCTTTCCTGTCCCTGCAGATGAAAATTTCCGCACAGCATGATGCTGCCACCAGCATGCTTCATTGTAGGGATGGTGTTCTCAGGGTGTTTGGTTTGCGCCACACATGGCATTTCCCATGATGGCCAAAAAGATCAATTTTAGTCTCATTTGACCAGAGAATCTTCTTCCATGTGTTTGGGGAGTCTGCCACATGCTGTTGGGCAAACTCCAAATGTGTTTTCTTAAGCAGTGGCTTTTTTCTGGCCACTCTTCCATAAAGCCCCACTCTGTGGTGTGTACGGCTTAAAGTGGTCCTATGGACAGATCCTCCCATCTCCGCTATGGATCTTTGCAGCTCCTTCAGTGTTATCTTTGGTATCTTTGTTGCATCTCTGATTAATGCCCTCCTTGCCCGGTCTGTGAGTTTTGGTGTGCGGCCTTCTCTTGTCAGGTTTGTAGTGGTGCCATATTCTTTCCATTTTGCTATAATGGATTTAATGTTGTTGTGTGGGATATTCAATGTTTGGAATATTTTTTATAACCCAACCCTGATCTATACTTCTCCACAACTTTGTCTCTGACCTGTTTGGAGGCTCCTTGATTCTCATGTTGCTTGCTTAGTAGTGTAGCAGAGTCAGGGTCCTTCCAGAACAGGTCGATTTATACAGACATCATGTGACAGTTCATGTGACACTTTGATTGCACACAGGTGGACCTTCCTCAACTAATTATGAGACTTATGAAGTGAATTGGTTGGACCAGCTCTTATTTCGGGGTTTTATATGAAGGGGGGTAAATACCTATGCACACTCCAGATTTCTGTTTTTTTTTTCATCTTAATTATTCTTTGTGTCACAATAAAACAACAATTTGCACCTTTCAAGTGATAGGCATGTTGTGTAAATCAAATTGTGGTAACCCTCCAAAAATCCATTTTACTTCCTGCTTTTAATGCAACAATACAGGACAAACACCAAGGGGGATGAATACTTTTGCAAGACTCTATACAGTGCCCTGCACAATTATTGGCCCCCTTTTGATGAAGTCGTTTCATCTCACACTAAAAAAAAAAACCCAATCTTTAATTGAAATAAATGTATTCTCTTTTCATTATAACCATCCTTATTTCTACGACAAACCCACAATGGGTGTAAACTCTGTGAACAATGAGTTTTGATCAGTGTATATTTGAAAGTGAGCACCATCCACCTTTGATTAGAGGGCATTAACATTCGATTTTTAAATAAAAATTTCATGACGTAGAGAAGAATTAAAAGATATAGCCACATCACGCCGATCTTATCCACACTGCAATGGCTCCCAATCATATTTCACATTGATTATAAAATACTACTATTGCTCTATAAAGCACTGAATGGCCTGAGTGAACTTCTGGTCTTTTATGACCTGCCACACCTACTTAGATCAAAAAGTGCAGGCTATTTTTTGGTACCTCAAATAGTGAAGGCTACATCAGAGGGCAGAGCCTTTCCTTACAAAACCCTACAGTAATGGAACAGCCTTCCAAGTATCTTACAGGACTCGGAAACAGTCTCAGCTGAAACCTGTTTAGTCAAGCCCTTTGTTAATAGCTTTTGCTCAGGTAAAGCAGTAGATCTGGAGGTCCTCGGGCATAGTGTGTTTTGGTAAACTGGGATATATGGATGCTGTCGCCCCCCACCCTCACATATTCACTCGGGTTTGTTGACGATGTCATGGCTGCTGCTTTATGTCCTGGGGCTCCCTCATCTCTGTGTTACCTTCTGGGTCTCCCCTTTTAGTTATGCTGTCATAGTTAGTCTTACCGGAGTCCCTGCTTGCACTCAGCACACAATGTATCCTGTTCTTTACCTTTAGGTGACAACAGGCATACCCAACAACCTGTCAAGTACATCAATCCTGAGACACCAGTGATGCCAACCTCTCCTGCTCTTCAGACCTGCCTGATCCATCCTGATGCCCTACATCTGGCTGTAGTTCTCATCACATCGGTCCTGTGGAGGATGGCCCCATATGGACAGTCGAAAGATACACTTAGGAGATGGCTCTGGACACTTACAGTTTTGCTATGATGGCTGAGGACTACAATTACCATGATAACTTTAGGACTGCAGTTGTCATGAACAGTTTTGCATTCAAGTCTCCATCAATGAACAGTTGACATCAACAACAAAATAGACTTCATGCTGAAACTATCATGAATTTCCTGGTTACACAGTTTATAAATAACTTGCTTATATATCATGTTATGCTCTCACCCAGATGAGGAGTTCCTTTTTGAGTCTAGTTCCTCTCAAGGTTTCTTTCTTGTGTTGCCACAGGCTTGCTTATCAGGGATAAATACATTTATGAAGGATAAAATTAGTTCATATGTTTCAAGTCTCTATTTTTCTGTAAAGCTGCTTTGCGACAATGTTGTTAAAAAGCTATACAAATAAACTGACTTTATCAACTTTACAAGCTCAACTCTACGTCAGCTTCGACCTTGCAAGGTTCAGGATGATTTTTAACCAGATGATTGTGTTTTCAACCCATAAAATATAAATGTTTATTAAAAAAATAGTAATTTTGTCAATATTAACACCAGCATTGATGCGTTTCATCACAGTACAGCCAGATCAATTAGTTACCGCTCAGAAACAAAATTCAAGTGTGCAGTACTTCTTTAAGAACTAAAAATATATATATATATATATATATATAAAACCATATGCATGTGTACATCTCTCTCTCTCTCCCGTAATACTATCTAATTACGTACTTGTATCACAATAGGCTTGTTAACTTTTACATGCATTGCACTTTTATGCTAATTTGCATTTCTGGTTTGATTAAGTACTTTGAGTACTTGTACATAATCTAATGTAACGGAGTCTGAATTTTTTCCCCCTTTTCATTAATGGTTTTCTCCACTATCCTGACATAAACACTGATTTAGGGAGCTTTAACATAAAACTGTATTTCCACTATATTTCTGTACAAAAATACATTTGCTTTTGTTTACAAAGCCACTGATATGCTTTAACTGATCCAAACGGGGTTAAGGTCACAGCAACATCAGATTTTTTAAATAGTTCAATAGCTTTCTGTGTCATACAGGAATGTTACTGATATGTTCGTATTCAAGAACTTAATTTTCTGGCAAGCTACAGTTTTTGCCATTAGTCCATCCGAGATTCTCAAGAACGAGTGTTTGAGTGAGTGTGGATTTAGATGGAATCATCAATATAACCTGCAGTAGTGTTGTAGTCAAGTCACGAAACCTCGAATCCAAGTCCCGGCTCGAGTCTCCAGTGTTCAAGTCCAAGTCAAGTCATTAAAGAAAATTTCGAGTTGAGTCTGAGGCCCTGTCCACACGGCAACGGATTCAGGTGAATCTGATAAAATTGTTTATCGTTTCGGCCTGGCGTCCACACGGCACCGGCGTTTTGGGTGCCCCAAAACGAAATCTTTTGAGAACGGGTTCCAGAGTGGAAAGATCTGGCAACGGCGCCGTTGCGAAGTCGTCTGGATGAGTAGAACGGATTTGTTTACGATGACGTCACAACCACATGTGCTTCACGCCGGGTAGAAGTGTAACGAACTCGATGCGAGTTGTCAACAAATCCTATAACTTGGTTCATGAAACGCGCTTACAAAATATTTTCACTGTGAATATTTATTGTGTAATGGTGCAAAGTGAGAGAGAGAGAGAGAGAGAGAGAGAGAGAGAGAGAGAGAGAGAGAATAGCCCTTAGGGCAGAGTCAATCCCACCAGCAAAAATAGGGGAAAAAAAGCAGCGATCTCACCTCTTCAGATGTTGGTTTAAGTCCTACAATACATTCCTCAAAAAGGGCGTAGAAGAACAAATTAATCCATCAATGTGTAGCATTCAATTTATTCCGGACCATTAAAGACGCCGCCTTCCGCGTAGAATCATACGTCATCCTTGCTGCCATATTGGATGGGTCAAAGCGGAGAATAAAGATGCCTCATTCATGTGCTGCGTTTAACTGTACCAACAGGTTTGCCGTCCAAACGAGATCACATGGGATTACCTTTCACAGGTGAGACTGGAAAAATACTTTTCATTGTATTTGGTCATTATAATGTAATTTTACGAACAGATTTTTCTGACTGTGGCTAATATGAAGTCTCGCGCATAATAGTTTATGCGCATGCGTCCTTACTTCTTCTATTATTCTGGTGTCTCCGATGGGACCGTCTTACAGCGCACCTAGAGGTGTGGCATGTGTATTGCATCGTTTTCAGCAAGCGTTGCATTGCCATATGTACCTGATATTTTACTGATCCGTTGCCCATGTGGACGCGATTTTTTTTTTAAAATCTCGTTGCCGTTGTCATGTGGATGTAGCCTGAGTCGAGTCCGAGAACAAGACTCCATCCGCACCATTTGACGGTGGCTGTTGCTGCCTTTATATGAAAGTGTCTCTGCTACTGTGTTGGACTAATGTTCCTGCTCGACTGCCCCATTTTAGTTAACAGGCTACAGATAAAAAGCTTGTTCATCACTCAGCAAGCCCCACCCACTATCAACAGGGCAATGAACATGAGAGAGGGTTAACACTAGCTAGTTCATCACTCAGCAAGCCCCGCTATCAACAGGGCAATGAACATAGTGCATCACTTCCTTCTCTGGGTGGAGTCTTACCAAATGACGATTGAAGTTCGAGGTTGTCTCCATCGTCTCCTCCATAGTTCTTCTACATATGGAACACATAGCAGTGCATTTTTTCCCACTGCACGAGAAGTCTGTATAAGCAAAGCGGACAATCCTAGGGGCGTCTCTCCAGGCATTTTAGCACCATTAACATTAGCTTGTTCCTGAACATAACATACAAACAGGTGAATGTGCATTCTCTCGCATGAAATTAGTATAAAAATTAATGTAGATATAAATATCTTATGCCAAATTATTATGGCATGTTATAAAAAATAAAGAAAAAAATCCAAGTCCTCATCTACAATTTATGAGTCCGAGTCATCAGCGCTCAAGTCCAAGTCAAGTCACAAGTCCTTAAAATTAGGGCACGAGTCGGACTCGAATGCTACAAGCCTGAGCTACAGCTGAACTAATTAGATTTTGGTCAAAAACCATTTCAGACATTCAACAGCTTCCTTCCTGTTTGAAGTACATTTTATATTTTAATGGTATATTTAAAGTTTATTCTATCCACATTCACTGGATATGAGCAATCATGCACTCTGATTGGCTGCTCTACTACTAGGACGTCAGCTCGGACACCGTGAGGAGAGAAAAACAAAATGGTGGAGCGTGTTACTGAACCAACCGAGGATGAAATAAAAACTACTCAAAAGCAAAACCCAAAAAAATGGTAACGGAAATTATGTTTTGTATAAAGTTATTTACTGAATTTTTAAAAAATAAACAAAAAAATGCTCTGTTTCTCAAAATTCAGTGAATGTGGATAGAATAAAGGTTATTTCAATCAATCAATCTCATCGTACATAGATTATAGACAACTCTGTGCTACGCGCCTCATCAGCTCATGTACGACTCGATCTCGTGGAATAACTGTTAATTTTATATTTTAAGTACAAGTATAATTTTAAGGATGTTTCTGGCATGCAGATTAATAACGGATAGATTTGTAGGCGGAGACGTCTTTGCGGATACTATTGGCTGTAAGTCCTACTTGTTATAGGAACGTTTCCCATCATTATTTAAAAACAAAATCCTGGGGAAAATCATATGAGCATATCATATGATCTTTATCATCTGCCGCCAATGCTCATATGAGAGGAGGGAGGGGTGGAGGGAAGAAAGATTAAAACAGGTCGCAAATTCAAGTGTCAAATCTAATACTGGACAATTAATTGTAATGGTGACTTTAAAAAAAAAAAAAAGGTTATTTTGCTCTCCAAAAACACATTCAAGCTGTTACTAAGCAGCCACTGAATCACAAACAGACCTAGCGAGGCAGGATTTCCCCAAATGGAAACCAAGCCTCATCATGAACATTTGGATGACCATATTCGTATCGAATGAATGTGATGAAAACAAATGTTCTTTTCAACAACAACAACACACTGTGAAAACCATTTCAACACCATTCCCCCACCCCACCCGACCCGCTGATGCAACTGTGAAGTGTTTCAAACGCATGCATGTTAAAAACATGCGGTCTACAAATTTCAGTTGAAAAAAGGAAGTAGGGGGTAAACAGGAACTACTCTCTCACATCATACTGACTGCACCAGAGTATAAAATATAGTTTACAACTACATAAGTATTACATGACATTCATTTAGCAGACGCTCTTATCCAGAGCGGCCTGGGGAGGAGTTGGAGGTTCAGTGCCTTGCTCAAGGGCACTTCAGCCATTTCTGCTGGTCGAAGGAATCAAACTAGCACCCTTTTTGTCCCAAAGCTGCTTCTCTAACCGTTAGGCCACGCCTTCCCCTTTGTGCCCTTAAAATAACGCATTCTACCATTTAGTCTTCAACAATCTATAGCAGTTAATCAAGTTGGATTGAATCTCAACGACTTTCAGTATAGAGTTGGAGCATGCAACACCATATTTAGAACACAGTTCGTACACGTTCACCTCTGCTACAGATGTCACCACAGAAATGAAACCTTGGCTCAGTCTGTAAGCGCAAAGGTCAAAACCCACACATCCTCATCTTCTCTTTGCATTGAATCTTCACTTGATGGTTCAAATCGTGGTAGGACTGAAGATTCAGCGCTGTTTATACAGACACGCTTTCAGCAGCTGCCATTATCGTTGCTTTGTACAGTCGGAGGAAAATATGTTTGTACACCCTTTGGAATTTTTTACATTTCTGCCTAAATTGGTCATAAAACATCATCTGAACTCTCCAGCAAGCTTAAGAATGAACAAACAGTGTCTGCTTGAACTAAAACCACCCAAACATTTGCGTTTTATCATATTTTTATTGACCATAAGATGGAATTATTCACAGGATAGGGAGGCATAAGTAAGTACACCCTTTGATTTAGTAGCTGGTTGACCCTCCTCTGGCTGCAATAACTTCAACCAGACGTTTCCTGTAGTTGCAGACTAGACGGGCACAACGATCAGGAGAAATCTTGCACCATTCCTCTTTGCAAAACTGTTGCAATTCAGCAAGATTCCTGGGATGCCTGGAATGGATGGCTTTCTTGAGGTCATGCCACAACATCTCGATTGGATTGAGGTCAGGGCTTTGACTGGGCCATTCCAGAACGTGAATTTTGTTCTTCTGAAACCATTCTAATGTCGACCTGCTTCTGTGTTTAGGGTCATTGTCCTGTTGCAGGACCCATCCTCTCTTGAGTTTCAACTTTTTGACAGATTGCCTCAGGTTTTTCTGCAAAATATCTTGATATACTTGAGAATTCATTTTCCCATTGATTATAGCCAGTTGTCCAGGCCCAGAGGCAGCAGAGCACCCCCACACCATGATGCTACCGCCGCCATACTTGACGGTGGGGATGAAGTTTTGCTGATGGTGTGCTGTACCGACTTTCCTCCACACATGATGTGGTGTGTTCCCCCCAAACAATTCAACTTTGGTTTCATCAGACCACAATATGTTTTTCCAGTGGCATCCAAATTCTGCTCGTTTGGAACTCCAAACGAGCAGAAATGTTCTTTCTGGACAGCAATGGCTTCCTCCGTGGCCTTCTCCCATGAATCCCATTCTTGTTCAGTGTCTTTCTTATAGTAGATGTGTCCACAGAGATGTCTGCATGTTTCAGTGATTTCCTCAAGTCTTCAGCGGACACTCTTGTGCCGCTTTTCCACTACAAACACGGCTGAGTCGGGCTGAGCCGTGCCATGCTGAGTCGAGCTGAGCGGGGCTGTTGGAGTTGCATTTCGACTACAACCGCGCTGGCTGGAAGTGGGTGGACACATTGGGTGGAGTTAGCGAAAGTGGGTGGACGTCACGTGATGTCGTTAAGCGGCGCAAACAGTGACATCAGTGAGCTTTTAAGCGGTAGTCTCACGACCCAAATACTAAACAATAAACATGGAGGACATGGAGTCGTTAGTGTTGCTGGTCTTGGTTCTGTGGCTTGTTGTCACCGACAATGCCAACAGATACTGGCAAGAGCGTATAGATGAGGCGAGGCGCATAAGGCTTCAGAAATTCTCGTAATTCGTAATTCTTCTTCTTCCGGGTTTACGGTGTTTACAGATCCCAGCGTACTCGCGGGGCGTGTGTGGGCATGTGAGGACACTCCTCCTCACCAATCAGTGCACAGGGGAGTGTTTCTTCACGCCCCCAGCCCCACTCGGCTCGCTTTGGCTCGCTTCAGCCCCACTCCAAAACGGTGCAAGTTTTAGGGGCTAAGCAGGGCTGAAGCGAGCTGAGTCGTACTGTTCTTTAGTAGTCGAAACGCGAGCCGTGTCGGGCTGAAGTGAGCTGAAGCGAGCTGAAGTGAGCTGAAAAAGGGTAGTGGAAAAGGGCCATTAGATTCTTTTTTACCTCATTGATGATGACTCGCAGTGCCTTTGGAGTGATCTTCGCAGGGTGGCCACTCCTTGGCAGAGTAACAACCGTTCCAAATTGTCTCCATTTATACACAATTTTTCTAATTGTAGACACATGAACACCAAGGGTCTTAGAGATGGTTTTGTAACCCTTTTTAGCTTTATACAAATCAATTATTTTGTATCTTAAGTCTTCAGACAGCTCCTTTGAGCGAGGCATGATGCACAGAACATGCCTCTCATCAAAACACACCTTTTAACTGGTTTTCCAGTGGGGTGGGTAGCTTACGACATACCTCAGTGATTGGAGATCAGGTAGGCTCACACCTGATTCAAATTGTTTAATCATCTAATTAGTCTAATTAGCTCTTGGATGAGCCTTAGCTAAGGGTGTACTTTCTTATGCCTCCCTATCCTGTCAATATTTCCATCTTATGGCCAATAAAAATATAACACGTAATTGTTTGAGTGGTTTTAGTTCAAGCAGACACTGTTTGTTCATTCTTAAGATTGCTGGAGAGTTCAGGCAATGTTTTATGACCAATTTAGGCAGAAATGTAAAAAATTCCAAAGGGTGTACAAACATTTTCCTCCGACTGTATATCTGCGCACACAATGCTCTACTGATTTTTTTTTTTTTTTTGAGAGCTACCTTTGACTTGCAAGTGATGTCAAAGCAAAATAGAAACCCGGATGTCGGCCATGTTGGTGGAGATACAAATGCAGGGTCAAGCGACATTCCATTCAAAACACTCACGTGTGCGCAACTCTGTTTTTCCACTGCTTTAAGTGTTCTTTTAAGCTATGTACTGTATATAGTTGTGGTCACAACAGCACTTGTGACCGTGGCATGTTTCGATATTTTAGAAATCCATCCGTGACTCGGAAAGAGGGTGAGGAAACCCTGAGGCTTTGTACAGAGAGGAGACGAGGGGATCAGGACACATCGTCCAAAGCCTTTCATATACGCACCATCAATTATTTTATATTTCAGGTATTCACGAACGAAAGCCCCGCGAGAGCACTGCTCCAAGCCTAAAGATTGAACTCTTTACCCCTTAAATGACTATATATGACGACCCCGTGTATATCCCATAATGACGACATGTGACGCCTTGGCTTTAGACTTTTTTTCTTGTAAATATGCTTTCAGGGTGAACAGTACATACATATACAAGGGTGGCTGTAGCAATTGCTTTAAGGGGTGAAGAGATGATCCAGCCGGCTTTAAAAACGAACTAGAAAAGCACTCGGAGAGTGCAGACCTCCGCCAAGAATCCTTTAAAAAAATCCAGGATCCAGAAGGTGATCCGGATCACCGCCAAAATTTAATGGATTGTTACTTGCGCCCAGTCACACCTCTGGACAAAATTTCAGAGCAATCCGTTCATAACTTTTTCCGTAATGCTGCTAACAGACAAACCAACGCTACCGAAAACATAACCTCCTTGGCGGAGGTAATAACTCTGCCAACGGAGCTCACAGCGAAGCCAAATTTTACAGGCGCCTCCCCCTTCGAAAGAGCACGGTCTTGGGTTAGTAAGACCGCGCCTCAGCCCAGGATTCGTAAACGAAGCCCCTGCGAGAACGCTGCTCCATGCCTGAAGATTTAATATGATCCAGCCAGAGACACAGACATGCAAGCGAGTAGCCTGCAATGACAAGGGAGTTAAACTCATCCCAGGATCAGCAAGTGGCACGGACTGACGTGGTTCGTGTCGAAGCTGCTTCAGTCAAATTCCATTGAGAATTCCTCCTTTTTTCGAGCAAATAAATACCTGAAATATAAAATCTAGGTATCTGCACAGTTTTCAAGTACAAATTTAAAGACTTTTAAGACCTTTTCAAGACCTCTAAATGGAAAAATTAAGACTGTACCATGGCAAAGAAAATGATAAATATGACAACTTAAAACTGTTTTCTGCAATAGTTTTTTTTTACTAACTTTAAGAAGAATGCACACAATTGGTGAACAACAGGGTGCATCAATGGCAACTGTTAGACATGCAAACAGCTGAAGCAAAGTCATGTGTTTTGGGCCTTGCAGAACTACTGTAGCAGCAAGGAGAAGACTGGGGTTTACTGGAGAAAACACCATGAATCATTTCAAAAACGAAAACAATAAACGGCAAGTAGAACCAGATGAACAACCTTAGCCGGCATTATTTCAATCCCCAAAGATTATCTTTGATGATGTGTGATTTTGTGTCGGACAGCAAAATCAGTCTGAGTGTCGTACAGTACACAGCTGCCTGAGGAAGTTCTCGAGTATCTTCATTATAGCAGGTACCCTAGTAACAATTTTATGTTCCCAGAACGTTCTGGGCACGTACGCCTTTGGTTGCCTATACGGTGCATATACGTTAGGTTTGGTTGCCACTTGGTTGCCATGGAAAGTTTTTCTGACGTTGCCCAAACATTTCCTGTTGGTTACAACAACAACCTTCCCCTGCCCGTCCCCTAACCTTGCTGGTTGCATGTTTGGTTCCCTGAATGTTAGCCTAACGTCCCCCTGACGTTGTAGAATGTTATGTTTTGGTTAGATTTTGCTTTCAACTAATTACCAACATCAACACATAACTGCTAGCACATCTACATGAGAAAACTCAGTGATGAATGAACAGGCAAATTTGGCAGGTCTTGAAAGTTTAATGAGATAAAATATCAATAACAAATTTGAATAAAAAAAATGTTTGAAAATAAAAAATAAAGTTTCTGAAAGTGTAACAGTGCATTCAATAAAACAATCATATATACAAAACAGAATAAAATAGAAAAGTTTCTGAAACGGTGCATTCAATAAAACACATTCAAAACAGAATAAAATAGAAATAACAGTTTAAAGTGTAACTGTGCATTCAATAACAAACAAAATAGAATAAAAATCACTTCACAAAAAAATAAAATAAAAATCACTGTTCACCCGTTGCTGCTGACCTGAAAAGAAAAAGGAACAAAATGTTTAAAAACAAGAACCATGAGCACATGTCCACAAAAGCATGATAAACCACCCTACTACCAACCACGAAATTTCTGTGATTGCACCAAATTAGAGAGCAGAAGTATACCGTCTGTGTGGTGCAAATTTTAGAGTCTGCCCAAGGCATTCCTCCACTTCAGCTTCCGTATGGCCAGGAAATTTTTTGACGCATGCAGCTAGAAGGCAAAATAAAGGAAAGTTACACATCAAAACCTAGTCAGTCAAGCATGGCATAAAAGTGATGTGATCAATATATAAACACTTACCCTTTATAATCTTGCACAGAATGGACATCAAAGGACATTTTGGCCCGTCTGACCCGCAAGCTGTACTGGGCGAGTACCTCATTATTTGCCGCTCGGCGTAGCATACGGTGAATGGCTGCCCCTAAACCTGCCCCTCCGACAGTTTCAAGAAAATGTTGCTGTAAAAAAATAAAAATTATACAATGAAAATTACTGTAGCGAGCATAGATAGATAGATAGATAGATAGATAGATAGATAGATAGATAGATAGATAGATAGATAGATAGATAGATAGATAGATAGATAGATAGATAGATAGATAGATAGATAGATAGATAGATAGATAGATAGATAGATAGATAGATAGAATTACCATCTTGTTCCTCTTGTCTGGTTGTTCCAGACTCCTATCCAACTCCAGCAGCTCCATCACCATGCTGCATGGTTTAGCCAACACCACATCTTCTTGCTGGAGTTGAGGCGTGTGTGTCGGGGCGTTGGTCTCCACCAATGACTCAATCTTGTCAAACCTAGCCTTGGTCCTGTCAAACCTAGCCTCGAGCCTCTGCATCAAGCGACTCATGTGGGCCTCTGTGACTATGGGGACAAATGTGATGGAAGTTGTAATTTATAATGTACTTCCCTGAGTGAGTGAACTAGTTAGTGTGTATAAAAGTACTTACTTCTCTCAAACATGGCTGTGATAGCCGAGACACCCTGTCCGTCATGAAGCGCCCGGCTGCTGGCTGAAGTTTTCAAAAAGAAAATATTAGTTTTCCTGTTCATGATTTTGTATTCCAACATCTGTAAATGGGAACTTGAAAGCAACTGTACCTTGAACAGAGTCAAAAGAGGTTTCCAGTGATTCTTGGAGGTGCCTGGCTGACTGAATTGGGTGTAGTGCCCGGATGCTGGCTGAAGTTTTCAAAAAGAAAATATGTTAGTTTTCCTGTTCATGACTTTGTATTCCAACATCTGTAAATGGGAACTTGAAAGCAACTGTACCTTGAACAGGGTCAACAGGACTTGGGCTAGGGTGGTGAGGACTGGCTCCAGTCCCGGCTGGTGTTGACCCTGAAAAGATGGTGCATATGGATGTTAAGTCATTTATTGGGGGGGGGGGGGGGGGGGGGGGGTGTTCTTATACATGGTATTCACAAAAGAAGAACCTATGATAATACATTAGACATTTACAAATAAATTGAAAAACACTTACATTGTGGTGGTAGGGGCATTGGGTCCTGCTGACCTGAAAAGAGCACACAAACATCAGATCAGTCACGTAATATGCACCGGTTATTCATCATGAATGTTAGCTCCAAGCTATGAATGATGATTTGGGAACTGTTAACTTACACACAGGGCTTCCAGGCACAGTCAGAGTCTTGGGTTGCTTTTTGGTTGCTGCTACCACTGGAGCAGAATCATCTGGAAGGAAAGACCATACAATGTGCAATGTAAATTTCTTGTAAATGACTTGAAAATGAACACTGAATTGAGTAACTAATGTTGTCATTAGTGAAGAGAGCTTACCATCATCAGAGGATTCGGAGACAAACCTCCTTGGGCCCTTACGCTGCCTTAGGCAGCTGGGCCATAGAAGGTTCACGCTGCACGCTACACGTTCACGTGAAGAACCGGACCCTGGGCCATTAAACTTCATGCTTGGATGTTCACGTGTTGCGTCTGTTCTACTTTGACCGAGTAACCAACAATATGGACTCTTCGGATGACGACGATTGCCTCATTCTGCTTTTACTGAGACAGAGGAAGAGAAAAAGGAACAGAATTTGGAGCTGAGAACACTTCCTTCTGAGAGAAACCCGTGGTGAATTTCACCGAACATTCTATAATCTGCTTGACAATCCCGATGAAGAACTATTTTTCAATTATACCATTCAATTATATTTTTTCTGAAGTTTTCCCCTGAAAGCATAGAGTTATCTCCCTAGACCCGTTCTGATTGGCTGGCGCGGCGGTGACCGCATGCATTGACTGGAATTTCCATCTTCACGCCTAGAAAAAAAAGTGTGCATGTTCATTTCTCACTTCACGCGTGAAGTGTGCAGCGTGCAACGTGAACGCCGTTCTATGGCCCAGAGCAAGTCATGCTACGTTTGTCCACTTTTCTTTACATGCGTGTAGCGTGCAGCATGCAGCGTGAACCTTCTATGGCCCAGCTGCCTTGTTGCAAAAGTGTTCACATCATCCTCTGTCTCAACACTTGAGGACTCCATCAATTGCAAACACTTCTGTTCAGCTTTGGCGTATGAATCTATGGAAAATGACTTAGTCAGTAGCACAAAAAAAAAAAAGTACTGCCATAGAGAGAACAATTCAGTATATTCTATGTAGTGCATAGCAGCGATAGCTCACCTGTTTCGTACCAGGTTTTCTTAACGGGATGTTTGGCCCAAGTTGTATTTGGTGCTCGGCACTTCACAACATGCAATCGCACATTGTGTGTCGTCCAGTAGCAGACCATGCCATGCTAAAAATATATATAATTAAAAAAAAAAAAAATTATATATATATATATAAAAATAAATACAAGCGTATATATATATATTTGCTATCAAAAATATATAGGCATATATGTAAGCATACATATTTGCTATGTATCGACAAAAAAAAAAAAAAAAAAAGACTCGTACCTCAGAAGTGTGTCCAAGCCATGAAGATGGCACAACCTCAATAGCATTGTCTGTGAACTCATCTGTGAAAACAAAGGCATCATTAGCAACTTTCCTTGACCACAAACGTTTGAGACATATTTGCAAAACAGACGGAATTCTCCTTTAAGGTATAACCACAACCAGAAAGAAATCACAAATTACCTTTTCGAAAGTAGAGTACTTGAACAGAAGCAGGCTTCAGTACTTCCAACAGAGACGTTTGCTTCCAAATCCAAGTTCCGGGTAGTGACTTTACTACACGCACCTACATCCTCTTATCCATCTGTCCAGCCAATGAGGAGTGCTCATTTTGCGTCACATGCCGTTGCGTCAGGCAACCTGACCAATCAACAACTTACAGTGGCTAGGTCTCGTTTCTTCCTGTAGACCCCATGGGAACAAATCCAATGGATAAGGGAATCTGAACTATAAAATAAGTTACTTATTTTATAGTTCAGATTCCCTTATCCATTGGATTTAATACATGATGATGATTAACTTTTATGACAACCCTTCACACCAACAAAGTGTTGTTTTTCAACAGACAGTAAAAGTTACGTTACGTTTTCTGTGCAACCTCTGAACTACAATGCTTGTCTCGTGCTATATTCTAAACTCTAAGCAATGTGGTTTGAGTGAGCTAGGCTAACAGAGTACTGCAGTAAACGTGTTGCTGATCTTTGCAGCCTACAAAAGTAGGCCCTCACTTGAGGTTTTATCCACCAACATACTATATTTCGTCAAATAATACATGGGGAAATCCGTACTGCTGTTATGCCGCCGTTCTGAGGCACAAATACACAGACATTTTAACAGAAAACACCGTCACCTACACGACATGTATATCGATATGGGGTAATCATGCGTAACCTCGGCGCTATGGCGTTAGCCATGCTAAGGTATGCTACATAGCATTATATCAGCGTGCTAAATCACAACAAAGGTGAAAGAATTATGTACAAGTTCTTTGTCAGATGGGAGACTAGGAAAGACGTGTTTTAGAGATACCAACAACGATTCACTTCGTATAATGTGACCGGAGATGGAGATGGTTGCACGCATAGCAGCTAACTGCTAGGTGAATACTATTCACATTTATACAGAATAAAATAACACATTACCTGATCGCATGTACTGTAAATCCAGATAACGTACACTGGCGCTGGTAGTTCTAAATCCAACAAGGAGACTCGGTGAAATTTTCAAATAGCTAAATAAAAGGGCTATCGTAGCATCCATTAAGTCCGCCATTTTGTTATTTGTCTTAGAGCTGTTTGAAAGCACAGAGAATTCTGGGTAATGTGCAGGATGATGATGCATCGAAGCTACCTAGCTGGACTTTTATTTTTAGAAAATAAGAGGAGAAGAGAAGTGGATTTTTGTATTGCAGCAGATTTTGTTAGTGGTACAGGGTGGATTTGGTTGTTGTTGGGACAAAGTACAAATAAGTTGATCAATGGAGCTGGGTGTGAGTGAGTTGGGGCAACAATAGGGATAATGTACCAGAAGTATGTGCATGAGAAAATGTAGGCATTATTGTAATGCAGCATGTTTTGAGGGCGAAATGTGTGACCACAACTTAAAGGTCAAACTTTTGTTGCTGCTCTGCCATATTATCAGGAGCCAATTTGCACCACACAGGACTGTGCACCAAGTCACAACGACCCATTGCCAAACCATGTTCACCCTCTTCATATGATATATGCTGCAGCCTGCTCATTACAGATCACTTGAATTCCACAAAAAACATCACCACTTACAATCCAAACAAATTTAGCCTATAAGTTTATTTCTGCAAATCAGCCACACTCTACCCACATTGCACTAACTAGAAAAACATTTAACCTGTCCATTTTTGCTTTCACCATTCCCTTCTTGCCCAGTAAAATATCTTTTACATTTAACACTCAAAATGCTTCCTTTCCTTCGTTCTTAATGGGGTCTCCTGGAATTGAATTGGAGTCGCCTGAAATAACCAATAGAAGGAAAATACTGAAAATAAAAATGTTCAACTAATTATGTTATATATTACAAATAAAATGCTATATATCAGCTTTGAAAAGAAAACATCCACATAACTGAAGGCTAGGCTGCTGATCAAAATATAGAATATGTGACACTGTGCAATCTCTATAAAATCTAAAAAATGTGTATGGGGTCATGAGAAATTGGTGATGTAAAAATGGGGTCCCAGGCCAAAAAAGGTTGGCAACCACTGCTTTAGACAGTCAAAACACATTACTCAGGAATGTACATGGGTTTGTCGCCTATTTTTGTGAAAATTTCCTTGCAATATATCTCACAACTCAACATAGACTAGCCTATTTATCTGGCCTAGTATGCACACATTTCTGTTGACCATATGGTGTTTTCAATGTGTGAGGGTTGGATTCCAAACCAAAATGGCACGACATAACAATGCATAACAAAAGGAAAGTTATATGTGACAGTTTACTATGGCAAAAAAAAAGGCTACAAGTACAAAAGAGGTTGAAATAAAAGATTAAAAGATAATTTAGCCAGCATCAGGAAAAGCAGATAGTATAGTTCTCAGAACAACAAAAAAACAACCAAACATAACGTTGTGTGGAGGTTATAGTGTAACCAAATGATAACGTTTCAGTTGGTTAGTTACCTCAACGTTTCGGGGACGTTTGGCTTCGTTAGGTTTATGCATAACCATGAGGAAACGTTCTCTAAATGTTAGTTGTTGGTTACGTTCTAACAAACCTTTAGAGAACCATAGGCTAACGGTACATTAACATTGTGTTACTAGGGTAACAGCATAAACCTGTTTATGCAGTCATACAATCATCAGAGCATTACATTAAACACAGAAAAACAACCATCACCTTTCATAACCATTATCAATATTAATCAATGTGTTGTAATAACTAAACTAATTATCATCAGTGCAATTGTTATATCAATGTTCATTATTCAAAAATAATCATTATTATCTATAATCCATGAATAATTGTTTGTATTACTACTAATAATAATAAACTAAATTTTATAACATTTTAATAATCACTACTTATTAGCTATATTAATTAATAAGAGTAGCAATGAAAATTCAGTATTATTACTACTAATTAATAAGCAGTGATTATCAAAATGTAATTTACTAATAAGTAGTAATTATCATCAACTACTAAATTATACTAATAAATTAGTGAGTATTAAAATGCTATAAAATTGAGTTCTAAGATTAGTTAAAATTATTAAAAAAGTAGTAATTATTATTATTATTAGTAGTAGTGATGCAAACAATTATTAATGGAATATAGATAATTTGTTTTTAATAGTGAACATTGATATAACAATTGAACTGATATTATTACTAGTAGTATTATTGTTTATTATTATGTTATTTTACAGTGGTGCTTGAAAGTTTGTGAACCCTTTAGAATTTTCTATATTTCTGCATAAATATGACCTAAAACATCATCAGATTTTCACACAAGTCCTAAAAGTAGATAAAGAGAACCCAGTTAAACAAATGAGACAAAAATATTATACTTGGTCATTTATTTATTGAGGAAAATGATCCAATATTACATATCTGTGAGTGGCAAAAGTATGTGAACCTTTGCTTTCAGTATCTGGTGTGACCCCCTTGTGCAGCAATAACTGCAACTAAACGTTTGCGGTAACTGTTGATCAGTCCTGCACACCAGCTTGGAGGAATTTTAGCCCATTCCTCCATACAAAACAGCTTCAACTCTGGGATGTTGGTGGGTTTCCTCACATGAACTGCTCGCTACAGGGCCTTCCACAACATTTCCATTGGATTAAGGTCAGGACTTTGACTTGGCCATTCCAAAACATTCACTTTATTCTTCTTTAACCATTCTTTGGTAGAACGACTTGTGTGCTTAGGGTCGTTGTCTTGCTGCATGGCCCACCTTCTCTTGAGATTTAGTTCATGGACAGATGTCCTGACATTTTCCTTTAGAATTCGCTGGTATAATTCAGAATTCATTGTTCCATCAATGATGACAAGCCGTCCTGGCCCAGATGCAGCAAAACAGGCCCAAACCATGATACTACCACCACCATGTTTCACAGATGGGATAAGGTTCTTATGCTGGAATGCAGTGTTTTCCTTTCTCCAAACAAAACACTTCTCATTTAAACCAAAAAGTTCTATTTTGGTCTCATCCGTTCACAAAACATTTTTTCCAATAGCCTTCTGGTTTGTCCACGTGATCTTTAGCAAACTACAGACGAGCATAAATGTTGTTTTTAGAGAGCAGTGACTTTCTCCTTGCAACCCTGCCATGCACACCATTGTTGTTCGGTGTTCTCCTGATGGTGGACTCATGAACATTGGCTAATGTTAATGTGAGAGAGGTCTTCAGTTGTTTAGAAGTTACCCTGGGGTCCTTTGTGATCTCACCGACTATTACACGCCTTGCTCTTGGAGTGATCTTTGTTGGTCGACCACTCCTGGGGAGGGTAACAATGGTCTTGAATTTCCTCCATTTGTATATAATCTGTCTGACTGTGGATTGGTGGAGTCCAAACTCTTTAGAGATGGTTTTGTAACCTTTTCCAGCCTGATGAGCGTCAACAACGCTTTTTCTGAGGTCCTCAGAAATCTCCTTTGTTCATGCTATGATACACTTCCACAAACATGTGTTGTGAAGATCAGACTTTGATAGATCCCTGTTCTTTAAATAAAACAGGGTGCCCACTCACACCTGATTGTCATCCCATTGATTGAAAACACCCGACTCTAATTTCACCTTCAAATTAACTGCTAATCCTCAAGGTTCATATACTTTTGCCACTTACAGATATGTAATATTGGATCATTTTCCTCAATAAATAAATGACCAAGTATAATAGTTTTGTCTCATTTGTTTAACTGGGTTCTCTTTATCTACTTTTAGGACTTGTGTGAAAATCTGATGATGTTTTAGGTCATGTTTATGCAGAAATATAGAAAATTCTAAAGGGTTCACAAACTTTCAAGCACCACTGTATATCAATGTTCATTTTAAAAAATTATCTATAATCCATGAGTATTTGTTTGTATTCTACCAATTACTACGTTTTAATAATTTGTAATAATTTTAATAACTTAATTTTATAACATTTAATCATCCCTAGTACTTATTAATCACTAATTCATAAGTAGTAATGATTAATAATCAATAATTACTTTTACTAATTATTAGTGGTTGTTAATATTATTCTTATATTAAAAAACACTGTTGTAGACGATATTAAAACAACTTTTTGTACAAATTATTTATATTGTACTATATTTAGAATTATTGTATTTTCTGGAGCTCTTTTTGAGTTTTGAAATAAAGGTTGTTTATATATTTATATTAAACTTGGTACAATAAACTGTTAATTATGTAAAAAAATGCTGCTAATCATTATTATTATTAGTATTTCCTGTAAGTCCCATTTTCCACCTGACTCTTGTGCGCATGCGCGAACCCCCCTGCGGTTCACTCCGGAGCGCTTGACCTCTAACACGCGCGCACCTCATGTCCGTGAAAAGCCAGTTTCCCAGGCCGCCGTGTCCCCAGCGCTGCGCTACCGGCTTGAAACACATTTGTGCAATCCAGTGCTTTTTAATCGCAAACGATTCTTCTTATTTTGGGGGTATTTGTCATCCCCCAACCACTTGTCGTTAAACAGACATCTTCCCATGATTATCAACGCTTTCTAGCGCCCGTGTAAGCTACCCACGCATCCCTCACTCTTCACACCCACCACAACACACTTCCTCCACCGCACCACACTGCCTCCAGTAGCCTCCTAACGTTAGTTCTTGATCTACGGAACGCACA
The DNA here is from genome assembly GCF_027579695.1 of Neoarius graeffei. Classification (NCBI taxonomy): domain Eukaryota; kingdom Metazoa; phylum Chordata; class Actinopteri; order Siluriformes; family Ariidae; genus Neoarius; species Neoarius graeffei. The sequence continues at coordinate 97,697,957 of NC_083569.1, forward strand.
GAACCAATGCTGCCCCCAAAAGGTGCGCTCGTCACTTTTAAAATTACGGTGAAAAAATACCCCAAACCGGATGGAGACATTTCACTCGTTCGGTCCAATATTAAATTTAATACCTCCCTTTCGAAAATCCCAGTCATTCCAAACAATTTAAGACGTTTTTAGGCCTTGAAAACCGAAAGTTGCATTTAAGACTTTTTAAGGACCCGTGGGAACCCTGAAAATAATTGATGGTGTGTATGAAAAAGGCTTTGGACAAAGTGTCTTAACTATTGGACGAAATGACCTGTATTGGTACTCGATGGTCGGTAGACGCGAAAGAAAAGAACCTTCAGAAAAGTCTGACTTTTAAATCTGGGTCAAAACCACACATCCATTTTCTCTTTGTATTGAATCTTCGCTCGATCACGCAAATCGAGAAAATTCAGCATTGTTTACAGACACGCTTTCAGCAGCCGCCATCCTGGCTGCTTTGTGTATCCACCATCACGGCAGACTTCATTTTGATCACGTGGTTGCAAATCTACACGACCGTTCAAAAGTTTGGGGTCACCCAGACAATTTTGTGTTTTCCATGAAAAGTCACACTTTTATTTACCACCATAAGTTGTAAAATGAATAGAAAATATAGTCAAGCCATTTTTCTGGCCATTTTGAGCATTTAATCGACCCCACAAATGTGATGCTCCAGAAACTCAGCCCATGTTTACATTAGACCGTATCAGCGGATCATCAGATTAACGTTTTTAAAACGATTCGCGTGCACATAGCAACACCAATACACGGATACGCTCGGCTCCGCAGGCATCCTGCGCTCCAAATCACTCCGCCCTGAACAGTGAGTGCCCTCTGGAGGGTGCGCACTCCGGCCCTGCGCAGCTCACAGAGCGCACGAGTATAGCGCACGAGCAGTGATTCGGGACTGAGCCGCTGTGTGTGTGATCTCAGTGCATATCACTTACCACTCGCAAGTGGAAGGATGGCAAGCCTAAAGACAATCATAACTACACAATGGGCAGTATTTGCATCAGTATTTGCAGTATTTTCATACTTTTATACTCTTTAATGAAAGGTGATACAAGGTGGAAGTCCGCGCCGTTTTTCAGCAGTCGCGTCACATGACCAACGCCAGCGAATCAGGAAGGTGGATGTCACAGTGACGTTGTCCAATGAGACGCCAGCTAGAGCTCAGCACAGCGTATCCGCGTATTCTCAATGTTTACACAGCACCGGAGCTGACACGATCTGGATTGAATACGTGGACCCTGGCGGATTCCCGTTTCCTGGCGGTTTAATGTAAATGGACAGTGCATCCGCGAAGAAAACAAGACAGATACGGTCTAATGTAAACTTGGCCTCAATCTGCTCAAAGGAAGGTCAGTTTTATAGCTTCTCTAAAGAGCTCAACTGTTTTCAGCTGTGCTAACATGATTGTACAAGGGTTTTCTAATCATCCATTAGCCTTCTGAGGCAATGAGCAAACACATTGTACCATTAGAACACTGGAGTGAGAGTTGCTGGAAATGGGCCTCTATACACCTATGGAGATATTGCACCAAAAACCAGACATTTGCAGCTAGAATAGTCATTTACCACATTAGCAATGTATAGAGTGCATTTCTGATTAGTTTAAAGTGATCATTGAAAAGAACAGTGCTTTTCTTTCAAAAATAAGGACATTTCAAAGTGACCCCAAACTTTTAAACGGTAGTGTATAGCTACTCTTAAAAAAAATAATAATAATAAATACACATGAACAGGAAAAAGCCTAAAGACGACTAAATTGTAAACCAAGTTGAGATCATTTATTTAAAAAAAAAAAAAGCCTGTAACATTTTAGTTCTAAAATTATCAAAATACAAAAAAAAAAAAAAAAAAAAGCTTCACACAATCTACAAATCTCTTTACAAACAATGCATTTTTTTCAGGATTTTTTTTTTCTTGTGGTGGAAAAAAGTCTTAGCTTCACTTTATTAAAATAAGGTGAGAAGTACAAAATGTTACAAAACTTCATTAGCTATGTGCATGCATTAGGCCTAAAGAAGAACTCTGTTCATTTAAAAAAAAAAAAAACTACACAAAATAAAAATGTTCAGTCTCGCATAGCATTGAAGATTTTCTTTATAAAAAAAATGTAAAATTAGATTTATGTACAAAAAGGAGGGGTGGAAAAAAAAATGTTTACAGCTGCCAAAAAACAAAAAAGTGTAACGTGTGCTGAAGGCTGTGGGCCTCGCTGTGTGACACTTGTAAAGGGATGTGTTTGAACTATAAGGCGATGGGTAAACTTTGTGCTCCAGTAGTGTGTGTGAAGGTGCACTCGCCGACCTATTACCGCTCTAATATCACAACACGAATATGACCGTAATTCTGGTACAACTGAAATTGGTCAAAAGGCCACATAAGCCACATTTGAGCTGTAGCTCTGCATCGTTTTTCCATATTGTGTAAAAGCCACACACAGAGAACACAGACACCGAAAATTACACAAACTCCTTCCTCATTCTGAAGAAAGTGTTACCTTACTGGTACAAAACCACTTTAAAAACGTAAACGAATGAACATTTAAAAGGCCCCTTGATCGTTTTTCGAATAAAGAAAGGTTCACCCGAAAACATCACCACAATGAACGAAGGCTAACGCAGTCCTGTTAGCACGATCTCGCTTGCATAATGCTAACAGGCGCAGTGGGAGCATTCTCGGACACATTCATGACGGGAAAAGATGCTTTTCCGGAGCACAAAAATCACAAGTGATCATATTTACACACAAATATGGAGGGTTTCCAGCTCAAAAAAAGTAAACACACGGATTATAAAGACGACTCTGTTGAGAAGTATGATGTAAAGCACAGTAGAGATTTTTAATTACAGTAGTGTAACAAGGCTCGGCAAGGATTTGCCAGTATTGAGGTCTATGAAGCAGCCGTCAACTGACGCTAATTTAATTAAAAGTTGCACGTTTCTGACCAACATGATGCTTTGATAGTGTTTCCTGAATTGTGTGATTACTTTAAGCCTCGGTCACAACCGGCTGTACGACGTGCAAAAAACGCAAGAGACGCACAGAGGGCGCGCGTGACGTGCTGATTTTCGAGCCGTAGACTGGCCGCAGAGGTTCTTTGTCATGTCAAACAAACTCTACGGGCGCTTACGTTTTTTTTTTTCAGGTTCCAAGACAAACTTACGGCCAACGTGCGTCTTTCTCATACATGTCAACCTATACGGAATGTCCGTATTTTATACGGATTTGATTCAATAAACGTAGTATACGGGCGCATAAATAAAGTTATACGGATTCTTTAAAAAAACTTCAATATTTATTTAGAGCTATAGTCAATTCCCACGATGATAAAAGAGCGCATAACATTTACAAACTTACTGTACACCACAGACAGCCAGTAAAAAGAGTCTTATGAAATTGCGCGTTATCTTGTGGTAGCGAGACTTCGTTCCACTTTTGATCATGCGCACACCGCATTGCGAGAATCCCGCCAACCGGGAGGTAACATTTTGTCTGTATTTCCACCTGAGCGACTTTCACTAGCGCTGAATGATTCTGAATGGGCACTCCGGCAAGATCAACACAGACACTTGCTGTGACATGCAGCCTAGTGAGGTATTGGTGCAGACTGCTAAAAAAGCTGTCATGGAGTACAATTCAGAACATTAGAGTGACACTTTGTGTTTTTGTCAAACATTGGAGCTTTGTGGGCGGCACGGTGGTGTAATGGTTAGCACTGTCTGTCGCCTCACAGCAAGAAGGTCCGGGTTCGAGCCCCGTGGCCGCCGAGGGCCTTTCTGTGCGGAGTTTGCATGTTCTCCCCGTGTCCGCGTGGGTTTCCTCCGGGTGCTCCGGTTTCCCCCACAGTCCAAAGACATGCAGGTTAGGTTAACTGGTGACTCTAAATTGAGCGTAGGTGTGAATGTGAGTGTGAATGGTTGTCTGTGTCTATGTGTCAGCCCTGTGATGACCTGGCGACTTGTCCAGGGTGTACCCCGCCTTTCACCCGTAGTCAGCTGGGATAGGCTCCAGCTTGCCTGCAACCCTGTAGAACAGGATAAAGCGGCTACAGATAATGAGATGAGATTGGAGCTTTGTATTCATTCTGAAGGTTTATTGTTAATATTGAATAAAAAGTAACTGGGATATATCATTGTTAATTATCATTCAAATTTTAGGTAAATTATTTTAATTTGCATCTTATACGGATTTTATAAGGGAAATACGGATTTTGGAGGTTGGTTATACAGGTTTGATTGACCAAAGGTTGACATGTATGCTTTCTCCACGCACAAAAACGCAGCGATTTGGGAAACGCCAAAAATCACATGGCCAAAAAAATCGTATGTCCGGTTGTGACCTAGGCTTTAGACTGAGGTATTTGGCCCAGATGCCTCTGAACCCAAAGAAGTCAACAGTGCTTTTGGACACTGTTAACATAAGGCTTCTTTTTAGTACAGCAAAGTTTTAACTGGCATTTGTGGACGGAACTCTTTATCGTCGTGCTTGACAAAGTTTTGCTCAAGTCATCCTGAGCCCATGTGGTTATATCAGCTATAGACGAACGCTCTTGACGCAGTGCCGTCTGAGGGATCAGAGATCACAGGTGTTCAGATTAGGCTTGTGCCCTTTACCTTTACGCACTGAAATTCCTCCATACGCCTTGAATTGTTAAATATGATGCACCGTAGAGGGTGAAATATCCAAATCTCTTAGCTTTCTTTGAGGGACATTGTTTTTAAACATTTCCTCACGCATTTGTGAACAAACTGGAGATCCTCAGCCCATCTTTGCTCCTCCAAGACTAGGCCTTTCCTGGATACTAATTCAATCTGCTTGCAAATTAACTTGTTTTGACTCGTGGAAAAAGCGAGTCGACTCACCTTCTGGAAGTGAATCAAACCTCAGGATTTGATACGCGAGCTGCGACAGCCTGCGACTAGTTGGAGACGCAACAATTGCGATAAAATATGCGAATTTTCACTTGGAATCACACTGAATTGATATTCGCATATTTTACCGCAATTGTCGTCTCTCCAACTAGTCGCAGCCCAGTGAGATACTGGCTGAACTCGCACTTCCTTGTCTCACGGAAACTGACTTGAGAAGGGTTTGCGACACCAGCGACGCATTTATGGCTATTTTGAGAGAAATTTTGTCGCGCGAATTTTTTGATCATCTTCAAAATTTCAGCGACGAAGGAGCGACACTTTGCGACTCATGCGAGGAAATTGAGAAGCCCCGCCGATGTTTCAAGACACTTTTAAAAATCTCTCGCGAATGACGTTCGCAATTTGTCACAAGCCCAGTAAGATACTGGCTTAACAGAGCTGCTGTGCTACAGAAACGTGACGTTCTGGATATTTGGGCCAGCAAAGAAAGGAGACGAGCTCCGTGCAATACACAAATTATTTTAAATTAATCATTTATTTAGCGTGAGCTCCATGTTCTCCGAGCTCAGGTGATTGTTGCGATTTGCCTCATTTCTGACCAACGATTAAAACAAGTTTTATGATGTTTTCGCTCTAAACGTGTTGAGAACTGACGTTTTTTCGTTAGCCTAATTAACATGCAGTGTAAAAGCAAAAGCAGGAAACGCTCGGATTCAGACTCTCGGCGTAAAGGACTCCCTAAATAATAAGCTGATGGATGCTTCATACCTCAACTGTTAGACCTGATAGTGTTCACATACTTATGAAAAAAACCCAGAGGTATAAAATTGCATACACTTGACTCAAGACGTTGTCTGGTCAGCTTCTGTTTAACAAGAAAACCTCACTCTGCAGAGTGACGCTAACTTTACAAGGACGTAGAGATGGGAATGCAAGTTTGAAATGTGAATTTAAAAAAAAGATTCAGTCCAATGCATCCATATACATTTCTTACAAACCAGATGAACGAACAAGGCTCAGCGATATAAAAAAATAGTTAAAAAGAAGTGGTTCTTTCCCTCTTAAATCACCGAGCCTTCTTCCTCTTTCTACACCGACGTCTCTGACTGCAGCCTCATCACGAATTTATGACTCTTGGGGTCAATAAACTCTTCGCCCAGTGAGAGGAAGGGAAGTGCAGTCACCGTCACGACGAGGGAGAAGTCGAGGCGTCGGAGCGAGAACACGAGGCCCTGACGCAGTGCTGATGTCACGGGCTCCTCGCTGACCAGAGTCCACTGGCGCCCCCTGCCATTCTCCCGCTGGTACTGCATGGTCGGACCTGCAGTCAGGTAACGCTCCAAGAAGGCCTGAAGGTACAAACGACACCACACAATTCACCTTGAATAATGAACAAAGAGATACCAAATAAGCACTAACACTTCGGTAACAGATGAAGTGTCTCAGTAGAATATTTCTGCCTGATTTTAAATCCCAATTTAATAAAATCTAAATTTATTAAGCTTCATTTTTACATTTATGAGAAATGGTAACAGATACACCAAGGACTGGCATCATCAGGACTCTTTGCCAGTCAGTCAAGTGAGCAGCTTATCCTGATCTAGGCTAGTTCCCCAAACTGTTAAAGGAAATCCCCCCCCTTTTTTTTTTGCGTCAGCACTCCAGGAACTGAGAACATCTTTAGGAGGGACTTCTTTCACTTCGATTTCAGGGGAGGTACTTTCCCAGCACAAGAGCCATGAGTGACGCAAGTTTGCTGTGATGGGCCACACACGAGCCACTGCAGCACCAAGTAGCGCCGTTTTACATGGATTTTTAAAAACTTTAGCTGTATAAAAAACGCTACGTTCACACTGCAAGGCTTAATGCTCAATTCCGATTTTTTTGTGAGGTCGTTCACATTAACAAATATATGCGACTTGTATGTGATCCTCAGTATGAACGAAAAGCGACCTAAAAGTGTTCCGCATGCGCATTGCAGGATACGACGACGTCACACGCAGTGAGCATGGCCAGTGTTTACGGAAGTAAAACCACCCGGTTGCGGTATGACTCATCCAATCTAGCTTGAATAGCTGCATCCCCCCAAATGGAAATCAGCTCCCTAACCTCTGCGTCCTTCCATTGAGAAGATTCAGAACCTTCACAGCCCGAAGCGTCCCTCGCATTGATGTCATGCGCCATGTTGTTGTAACTTTTTTGAGAGACCCGCCGCCTACTTCAGCGCAGAATAGTGACGTTTGTGGCTTGTTGATGACGTGTAAGTCGGATGAATGCGACCTGGCGGTTCAGACTGAAGTCGCATATGAAAAGGGCGGATAGGAATCGGAATTAGGACCACATATCCAAACGGCCTGGGTCGGATTTGAAAAAAATCGGATCTGTGTCGTTCATATTGTCAATAAAAGATCGGATACAGGTCACATATGGGCGAAAAGATCGGATTTGAGTCACTTCAGCCTGCAGTGTGAACATAGCCTAAGAGCTTGTAACAGATTTATTAAAAGAAAAAAAAAAAGAAAAGAAACCCACTCACCCACATACAAATGGACTGAGAGTGAAGTCCAGGCTTTAGTGTATATGTGACGGAGGAAACGCAGCATGATTGACACGTCTAAGTGAAATATCTTTGCTAGCATTGCCGCTTAAAGTGCCATTCCACCATTGGATGTATTCTTTGGCATAAAATACAATATATTTTATGACAACATGACTAGACAGAAATCTTTTAGCTTCAAAATGATATATCAAACATAATTTTTTAACGACAAGTATATTAATTTTGCGACCAAAGTCACCTACCCTTTTAATTTCCGCGCGGTAGTGAAACGTGATGTCATCGGCAGGTTCCCCTTCTTGTGTACCACGTGTCGGTCTATTTTTAGACCAGGAAACCCCCAAAGTGAGAGAGTCATTTCTCCTCGTATATGGGGGCCAAAAAAATTGCGAAAAATTGAGTTAATCTTTCAGTTAGCTAGATTTATTGGTATTAGCTAGATTTATTGGTATTTTTATCGCGTTCTATCCGCCATTGCTGATATGTGCCACGTCACGTGGTACACAAGGGGAACCTGCCGATGACATCACGCGCGGAAATTAAAAGGGTAGGTGACTTTGGTCGCAAAATTAATATACTTGTCGTTGTCAAAAAATTATGTTTGATATATCATTTTGAAGCTAAAAGACTTCTCTATCTAGTGATACCATTTATATACATGTTGTCAAAATATATTGTATTTTATGCCAAAGAATACATCCAATGGTGGAATGGCACTTTAACGTCGCGAGCAAGCCAGATGACGTCACTTCAGCCTTCGTACTGTTGGTGTGAGTGCAAACAAAACCTGAGTGCCAGTAGCTCACACGTCCGGACCATGAGAAACCAGACTCGTTTATAACTAGCCAAGTTGCTCTTCGGCAATTTTCCTTAAAGTCCGTTAACCGGCCTAATTAGCAACATGTTAATGAGAAAATCACAAAACCAGGGAGTAACTTATGTGCAGACTGATTCGATCTTCCAAACAAAACAAGAATCAAAATCCACTGAAAACTCCACAAGGAGCATAGGCTTAGTTAGCGAGCCGTGCAGCCGCGTTTTACACGGCCAATTCTCAAAAAACACGCCAGCGCTCGAAACTAACGGTGTCCCGACGTCCCGGGGACCATAAAAAATGTCATCGGGACACAAAATTATCATATCTGGGACAATCCCGGGACAATGGAAAAAAATAGATCTCGAAAAAAAGTTCTACATTAATATTATTTACAAAGCCGTAAACCATACGTAGACATTCACCTAATTTGTCAATTTTAATTTTAAAACATTAACAGCGAAAAATACATTAGTAGCTACACTTTCAATGCACCTGCATCAGTAGGCTACAGAGCAGCGCATTCTGTTCTAGAATCTTCGGCCGGAGTCCGCATTATATGGGCTTGGAATGGAATTGCTAGCGCACACGCTGCGCCGACTCTTGCCAGAACAAAAATGCTGAAGTGGTTGAAGCGGACCGACCGCGGGGAAGAAACTGAAAGCCCAGACATAACGTCTCCGGGACCTTCAGGATCCAAAGTGTCATCGCCTGTCAATGTGGTAAGTTATTTGTGATTATTAGGTTATGACTTATGATGCTCTGGTTAGGGAGGAACTACTGTGGATAGGGCTGGTCTGCAGGCAACGCTAGCAACTGAATGAACTTAATGAACACTGTTAGACACGTTATAAAATACAACAGGAATGATGTGGATGATATTGACGGAAGATACCGTTCAACAGAATAAGTGAGTTTTCTTGGTGTCTTTCTAGTTCAGAAAGTTTAGTCAGTCAGCAGCACAACTAGGCTCGGACCTGCCACTATGCTGATGTTGCTAACATTTGCACCCACGTTTCGGCAGCGAAAGTTCATAAAATGGATAACGGTAATGGATAACGGAAAGTTCATAAAAATGGATAACGGTAATGGTGAAAATTATAAGTTGGCCTTATAAATGCCAACAGATATTCAAGGTATAAGTAGATGAAATGAACATAAAAGGGGTCTTATTTTCAACTAAAGTGTACTGCAGATGTAGGGAGTTGAAACATTTTCTGAATGAGCTAGTTGGCCCCTTTAAATAAACGGGTATCTATTCATACAGTGAGATCGCCAAAGTTTAATAAACTGAAAATGCAATAACTGTAATTTTGAAGTAGATGATGTATTGGACATGTGTCACTTGTGTTTTGTGACTTATTGTAAAAATGATATAAAGGGTTCAAAATCGCATAGTTACAAATATAATAGTAACTTCATGTGATGATATTAACCACTGGTTATTTCAGAGAGGAAAAAAATGGGGACACTATTGCTTCCATTCGGGACAATACAACACAGAATTCGGGACCACTGGGGGACACAAAGAAAAGTTAATTTCGAGCCCTGAAACACACCTGTAAATCCCCAAACATGGCTTATAAATTTTTCTACGAACCCGTGCTAACTAAAATTTTGTTGTTTTGGGAAGTAATTTGGTGTATTCCTGTGGACATTTTTGTTAACCATCAGAGATTTCCCAGGGGGTGCGCTTTACATACATGGAAGTTAAATCAAGAAAATCACATTTAACGCCAAAAATGTAATGCTCTTATTGGTCAGACTTCGAAACGAGCCTTGAATGGAGGCAAAATATGACAAGTTTTGAGAGCTTCGCCGGTGAAACTCAGCGGGTTTAGAATGAGTAGGTCATGTATATAAATATCTTCGCGAGTTTATCATATAAGCATCAACATTGACAAGCTTTATACTGCACACTTTCCTATGTGCCCACTGCCAAATATAGTTTTTAAATGACCTAAATTAGATGAAACAAAACTTGTCCCCTTTCTCAGTCACACCGGACTCTGCACGCTCAAAGCCCACTTACGCATTCCCATTGTAACGGCTCACTCTTCCTCTTTCACCAAAATTTACAGTGGTGCTTGAAAGTTTGTGAACCCTTTAGAATTTTCTATATTTCTGCATAAATATGACCTAAAAGTAGATAAAGAGAACCCAGTTAAACAAATGAGACAAAAATATTATACTTGGTCATTTACTTATTGAGGAAAATGATCCAATATTACATATCTGAGTGGCAAAAGTATGTGAACCTTTGCTTTCAGTATCTGGTGTGACCCCCTTGTGCAGCAATAACTGCAACTAAACGTTTCCGGTAACTGTTGATCAGTCCTGCACACCGGCTTGGAGGAATTTTAGCCCATTCCTCTGTACAGAACAGCTTCAACTCTGGGATGTTGGTGGGTTTCCTCACGTGAACTGCTCGCTTCAGATCCTTCCACAACATTTCGATTGGATTAAGGTCAGGACTTTGACTTGGCCATTCCAAAACATTAACTTTATTCTTCTTTAACCATTCTTTGGTAGAACGACTTGTGTGCTTAGGGTCGTTGTCTTGCTGCATGACCCACCTTCTCTTGAGATTCAGTTCATGGACAGATGTCCTGACATTTTCCTTTAGAATTCACTGGTATAATTCAGAATTCATTGTTCCATCAATGATGGCAAGCCATCCTGGCCCAGATGCAGCAAAACAGGCCCAAACCATGATACTACCACCACCATGTTTCACAGATGGGATAAGGTTCTTATGCTGGAATGCAGTGTTTTCCTTTCTCCAAACATAACGCTTCTCATTTAAACCAAAAAGTTCTATTTTGGTCTCATCTGCCCACATAACATTTTTCCAATAGCCTTCTGGCTTGTCCATGTGATCTTTAGCAAACTGCAGACGAGCAGCAATGTTCTTTTTGGAGAGCAGTGGCTTTCTCCTTGCAACCCTGCCATGCACACCATTGTTGTTCAGTGTTCTCCTGATGGTGGACTCATGAACATTGGCTAATGTGAGAGAGGCCTTCAGTTGCTTAGAAGTTACCCTGGGGTCCTTTGTGACCTCGCCGACTATTACACGCCTTGCTCTTGGAGTGATCTTTGTTGGTCGACCACTCCTGGGGAGGGTAACAATGGTCTTGAATTTCCCCCATTTGTACACAATCTGTCTGACTGTGGATTGGTGGAGTCCAAACTCTTTAGAGATGGTTTTGTAACCTTTTCCAGCCTGATGAGCATCAACAACGCTTTTTCTGAGGTCCTCAGAAATCTCCTTTGTTTGTGCCATGATACACTTCCACAAACATGTGTTGTGAAGATCAGACTTTGATAGATCCCTGTTCTTTAAATAAAACAGGGTGCCCACTCACCTGATTGTCATCCCATTGATTGAAAACACCTGACTAATTTCACCTTCAAATTAACTGCTAATCCTAGAGGTTCACATACTTTTGCCACTCACATATGTAATATTGGATCATTTTCCTCAATAAATAAAATATTTTTGTCTCATTTGTTTAACTGGGTTCTCTTTATCTACTTTTAGGACTTGTGTGAAAATCTGATGTTTTAAGTCATATTTATGCAGAAATATAGAAAACTCTAAAGGGTTCACAAACTTTCAAGCACCACTGGACATGCATGTGTTTTTGTGATAAAGCCATATTGTACTGAGTATTTCCCCACATTAATAAATATAAAAGTAGCTGCATCTTTCAGTCCTTTTAAATCAAGGCTGAATACTTTCTTCTTTGCCACTGCCTTTTATTAAATCAAATTTGAGACTTAATTTGATTTCTTTCAGCACAGACAGCACTACAAAATGGCGCTCTCACTATAATCGTGCCTTATATAGTGAGTGGGGAGCGATTTCGGACACTGGGGTCGTCAAAAGACGCGCACGCCCTCTTTTGAACGCTGATGTAATCAAGCCAGAAGTTTTGTTTGTTTTGATAGCGATCAAGAAAGTTTGAAAAAAAAAATCATTTAAACTTGTTTTTGTGCAATATTTCATTTGGAAAACAGTTTTCAAAATGGCGGCAATGACACCTGGCTGACACTTGACGTTTTGAAGTCTCGCACAAGTCTGGTGAAGATCGCGCGGATAAGCGACGCCTGCCGTGGACCAAACGAACTAAATTCAACACTGCTAAAAACCGAATAGGCCGATAAGTATAATATTTAATTGCAATTAGTTGCCAATATGAATCACGATATAAGGTACCGAAAACGTAACTGAACAACACGTTAAGAAATAAAGCGAGTTTAAAAAAAAAAAAGACTTCAGTTCTGCTTTGATTGCAGGAATTTGTAGAAGATTTTATTGATAGTGATTTATAAAGTTCTAGTTAATGAATAAAAAACTAAATTTAACCTGTAAAACATTTTTATTAAGTTAATAAATAAAGTGTGTCAAATGCCTAATAAAATATAATTCGCACTTAAAATTAATGCCCCCCCCCCACCACTCCAGTAGCGACCAAGTTAAACTCCCTACTTTCAGAAAAACCCTCCCAAAGCCCCTGGTGAGGAGCAGCAACATTTGTGAATTATGGATGGACAGACGGACCCCACGTGATGGTAATCGCTTAATAAAAAGCAGCCCTTGAAGGCATGTTGTTCTTTGGGGAGTTTCCCAGTGGGTAGTTCTTTTCGAGTCCTGAGACATGTTTGGTCTGAAAGCACCTTTAGATATTTTAATCTATTTTAAATAAGGATGCAGTCAGACAGAGTGGCGGTGGTTCAACACTGCTAAGCTGCCACTGTTGGGCCTTCGGGCAAGAGTCACCCTTCTCCACATCCTCACGAGAAAAAGGTGTAAAGAATTATGGACAGACGTGTTGATTTTGACTCACTTTGGGCGTCATGTTGTGTGTGATGCAGAACTGCAGGTGTGAGATGATGCTCTCCATGCTGTGGTACGGCTGCTGGCGTGTGGTGCGCAGGTACTTCTGCATGGCGCGTGCCATCGGTGCAAAGATGGCCTGAGCGGCTTCCCGAGGGTCCATCACCTCACGCGGGTGCTTCGGGGTCACAGCCGCCTCGTCCTCCTGGAGACGCCGGATGTGTGTGAACGCTTCCTCTACGGCCACCACCAGCCTAACCGCACCAAACACAAAGGGATTAAAACGCACTCAACCAGAGATGATTAAGATTAGTCTCTCGAACCGTTTCAAATCAAGGACCGTCGTTTACTACGCATCTATCTGTAACTGTAGCAGGAATGATTTCATAAAAAGTCAAAGGCTCTTGGAAGGTAGAAGGCGAAAGGACCCTCACCTGGCCTTGCGTTTGCGGATCCGGCGCTCCATCTCGGCTTCCTCGTAGTAATACTCGTTATGAGAGTTATCTCGTCTGCGTGCGGCTGCTGCGATCATCGCTCGTGATTGGCCGGTGGAGTTATTGGTGCTGTTCTCTGTGACGGAGCCAAAAAACAAACCCCCAGACACAGTGACCCAGTTTAACAACAACACAATTTGAACAGACACAATAACATCCAGCAGCACTAATATTTTCACACGCACTGCTGGAATACACTCACATAACCTCCATTATTAATAAATAAATGGTATTTTTTTCGTGGTTCAGTTTCCATCAAATCCTGCACTCTGATTGGCTGGCGAGCGAGTCCGTATCCTATGATACAGACCCCAGTTATGGACCTCTGGCGACTCGCTCGTTCACAAAAAAAAACCTAGTAGCATTTTTTGTCAACATTTATCTTTTTTTAAATAAGATTTATTTATAAGATTATCAAAAATCTTATACATTTTTGCCAGCATTTCTCAGTATAATAGCATTAATTTTACAGCATGGATAGCGATAACGACAGTGTTCACAGCGAAAGCGAGTTTTACTACCCTGAGGAAGAAGAAATAAAATAAAACATTTCAGGAGAAAGCTAAAAACCTGTAACTGTTGCTAACGCCGAGCAAAAACATGGCTGAATCCTGAATGACTCCTATTTGTATAAATAGGGGACTACATAGGCGGCAAAATGTATTTTTTTTCCTGCCATGGAAGTGCACTTGTATACCGAGGAGGAAGCAATTTGCATTACAGCCGTGAATGAGGATTCAAAATGGCGGCTCGGCTCGGTTTTCCCTTTCGGCACTCTCGTTTTCTGTTAGAATTTGGTAAAGAAAAAAATAGCCAGCTTAAGGTCGATCCGTATGGTGAAATACTGTGACCTCGGCCTTGACAGACTGACTGACGTACTTTCAAGACCTCGGTCACGGTATTTCACGATACGGACCTCCCAGCTGGTAAATAACATCTCTCTTTGTTACATCTTGTATTATGGGGACCCCAAAGGAAATAAGTTTTTAACTTTGTGTTTTATCCCCGGCAATATCTACAGTACTTTCTATTATGTATTTTTTTGTTACGTTTATCATTATGTACTGTATTCTTGGCAAATAAATAAAATCAAAGAAATTGCTTGAAAAGTCTGCCTTTATTCTGTTGAGGTCTGATCCATTGCATGAATGTATTTTTTCTTGATCTCAATTTTATCCGTTAACGTAAATCAGAAGGTTTTCCACAAGCTAACGACGGACACGTACTTGGCTTGGACGCCATCTTTGATTGCTGCCCGTCATTTGGAAACCGGAAGTGAACCAGGAAGCAAAAAAAGTCACGTGATCATAAACCTTTTTTTTTTGGTGTGTGTGGGGATGTATAGATATTACAACCCCGATTCCAAAAAAGTTGGGACAAAGTACAAATTTTAAATAAAAACGGAATGCAATAATTAACAAATCTCAAAAACTGATATTGTATTCACAATAGAACATAGACAACATATCAAATGTCGAAAGTGAGACATTTTGAAATTTCATGACAGCAACACATCTCAAAAAAGTTGGGACAGGGGCAATAAGAGGCTGGAAAAGTTAAAGGTACAAAAAAGGAACAGCTGGAGGACCAAATTGCAACTCATTAGGTCAATTGGCAATAGGTCATTAACATGACTGGGTATAAAAAGAGCATCTTGGAGTGGCAGCAGCTCTCAGAAGTAAAGATGGGAAGAGGATCACCAATCCCCCTAATTCTGCGCCGACAAATAGTGGAGCAATATCAGAAAGGAGTTCGACAGTGTAAAATTGCAAAGAGTTTGAACAGATCATCATCTACAGTGCATAATATCATCAAAAGATTCAGAGAATCTGGAAGAATCTCTGTGCGTAAGGGTCAAGGCCGGAAAACCATACTGGGTGCCCGTGATCTTCGGGCATTAGACGGCATTGCATCACATACAGGCATGCTTCTGTATTGGAAATCACAAAATGGGCTCAGGAATATTTCCAGAGAACATTATCTGTGAACACAATTCACCGTGCCATCCGCCGTTGCCAGCTAAAACTCTATAGTTCAAAGAAGAAGCCGTATCTAAACATGATCCAGAAGCGCAGACGTCTTCTCTGGGCCAAGGCTCATTTAAAATGGACTGTGGCAAAGTGGAAAACTGTTCTGTGGTCAGACGAATCAAAATTTGAAGTTCTTTATGGAAATCAGGGACGCTGTGTCATTCGGACTAAAGAGGAGAAGGACGACCCAAGTTGTTATCAGCGCTCAGTTCAGAAGCCTGCATCTCTGATGGTATGGGGTTGCATTAGTGCGTGTGGCATGGGCAGCTTACACATCTGGAAAGACACCATCAATGCTGAAAGGTATATCCAGGTTCTAGAGCAACATATGCTCCCATCCAGACAACGTCTCTTTCAGGGAAGACCTTGCATTTTCCAGCATGACAATGCCAAACCACATACTGCAACAATTACAGCATCATGGCTGCATAGAAGAAGGGTCCGGGTACTGAACTGGCCAGCCTGCAGTCCAGATCTTTCACCCATAGAAAACATTTGGTGCATCATAAAATGGAAGATACGACAAAAAAAGACCTAAGACAGTTGAGCAACTAGAATGCTACATGAGACAAGAATGGGTTAACATTCCTATCCCTAAACTTGAGCAACTTGTCTCCTCAGTCCCCAGATGTTTACAGACTGTTGTAAAGAGAAAAGGGGATGTCTCACAGTGGTAAACATGGCCTTGTCCCAACTTTGAGATGTGTTGCTGTCATGAAATTTAAAAATCACCTAATTTTTCTCTTTAAATGATACATTTTCTCAGTTTAAACATTTGATATGTCATCTATGTTCTATTCTGAATAAAATATGGAATTTTGAAACTTCCACATCATTGCATTCCGTTTTTATTTACAATTTGCTCTTTGTCCCAACTTTTTTGGAATCGGGATTGTATATAAAGAACATTACACAGTGGCATGAAGATGAGAAGTTTATCTTCGAGTAGTGAAAGTATATTTTTTTCTACTTCCACCACTCCAAGATAAACTTGATATCTTCACTCCACCATGCGATATCCTCAATTTATTAAACATTTGCTGCATTGTTTAATCAGTATATAACCTCATGTAACACTTTAAACAGAAAAAAAAACTGTTTGGTGCAATGGAAGATAAAAACATCTTAAATATCTGCCTCAAACCACATCCACTTCAACTGAGTCATTCTAACTTGCTTATAAACGGACACAGTACGACTCGGAGACGGGGGGGGTGGGGGGTGGTCATGTCATTACTGCCATCCTGCCCAATTTTAGTCATGTCTAAGCTTTTCCTGTGTACTTCACACATTTCTCAGCGTCAAACCTCTGTTAGAAACACACATCCTGCTCCAACTGAAACGTTACAAGATTCCTTCCTAACATGCGATCATAAAAACCTTTGGCGCTTTTTTCTTCTCTCAGAAAACTCTCTTTTCCATCATCTACCACCAAAACAAGAATTAAACGACGCGATAACAATAAAACACAATGTTTAAAAGGTCAGTTTAATGAAGAGCGACACTTCCAGGGGGTTTCCAAGTTGATCTATTGAAATGCTCACACAACCAACACACGCATTCTGTGGTCTTGTGACCCACTAATGACCATCTGCAACCTGCAGAGCTTCTAGAATCTGCAGATTCTATCAGAACGAGGTGTGTGTGGTCTGCACAGAAACGTCAGTGTGACAAACATGGGTACATAACGAAAACCTGCGATTCATCCCATGCAAAATCATCATCATTACAGACGTTCATTAGCAATCCCAGGGGAATCTAATCCCATTGGAAAAAAGTGTATTACTGTTATCTATTAATATAGATTTAAAAAAAAAAAAAAAAAAAAAAAAATTTACTGCAGCGTGAACTCCTGTAACATGAACCGAGCAGCCCAGCTACACAACAGGAATCGATTTTTTTTTTTTTTAAGCCTGTACAAGACTAAAATTGCACCAGAAACCTGCACTAAACTCATAATCCCCTTTTTAGGATTTCTTCTAAAGGCGTTTCTTTAAAAATAATCCAGCAGAGCTGAAGGTTATTACTGTTTAAAATGGGGTAAAGAGGATGACTTCCTGTTAAATTCTGTGTAAAATGGTTAGAGAAGTAGCTTTGGGACCAAAAGGTCATCAGTTCGACTTCCTGGACCAGCAAGAATGACTGAAGCGCCCTTGAGCGAGGCACCTAACCCGCACCTGGTCTGGATGAGCGCGTCTGCTAAATGCCTGTAACGTAACCTGCCAATTTAACAGGCTCTTAAAAATCTGCTCAGATGTGTGTATTTATGTTTAGTTTTCAACACAGTCCATTATGTGTCTTACCTTCAAGGGAATACACCTTGAAGCCAGACATCTTTTTGGAGAGGATGGACTTGGGCAGGTTTAGGAGAGCTGGATTATAGACGGGGAAGTCACTGTAGTACTGATCCAACACCCACACGGCAGCTCGCTGGATGCTGGAACACATGTACAATAAAATAATAATAATCATCTCTTTATCACAAGGTTACATGGTTATGCTTGAAGACTTTAGCCTGGTTATATACTCCCTCTAGTGGCCAGGGATGGTATTGCAGTCAAGCTCCTTGACCCACTACAGCACTTTGCAATTCTCTGGTACGTTACGAAATTTCTTTCCCGAAACTATATCGGTCACACAAACATTTACACAATGAGGTTACAAAACCGAGGAAATGAACCAATCAGCATCTCTCACACACAAAGCAGAAACGCAGAACCTTTATTTTTAAATAAATCTGAGTGGATAGTATCTCCATCCTTGACTCTTGCATGCCGCATAAATGGGAATCAAAATATATTATATTATATATATAAAAGCTGCCCCGCTGAGCCAGCCAGCCCTGAGTGTGTGACATCACAGCGGGAACCGGTTTTAAGGCTGAGGCTTTGTACAGCTATAGACCTATTGAAAATTTAAAGCTAACCTTAAAGGAGAACTGAAGGCAATTTTTTTTTTTTTTTATCATCAAACTTCTATTTCTCGTTTTATTAAATCTAGGAATGCATTTTTGATCACTATTGTCGCTGCTATAGCAAGTTATGAGTGTTTGAAATATGCCATGTAATAATATCAGTCCATGACTACGTTCAGACTGCACCCTGAAACGACCCATACCCGATTTTTTTGCCCATATGCGACCTGTATCCGATTTGTTATTGACAATCTGAACGACACAGATCCGATTTTTTCACATGCGACCCAGGCCGCTTGGATATGTGGTCCTAATTCCGATGCATAGCCGTTATTTTCACATGCGACTGCAGTCTGACCGGACAGGTCGCATTCATGCGACTACACGTCATCAACAAGAGACAAACGTCACTATTCTGCGTTGGCTAATCCCGCGTCTTTGGTGGAAAACAACAACATTTGTACAGTTTTCAGAATTTAAATAGACTTTTATAGAATTGATCAAGCTAATGGTGGATTTGGTAGGGACCTGGATGTTGATCTGTTAGCCTGATTAAATAAAACAGTTTCTATAACTGATTTATAACTTAAACCATCCTGTATTACAAGATTGTTCTGGAAATTTCCAGTAATTTGACACCTTCGGTCTCATTAGTCTGCTGTTAATCAGATTATTGTGCGAGTTCCGCCACAAAAACCACATCGCCAGGTCTCGCCTCATCTCCATAGCAAACTGCACTGGTGTTTCTGCACCTTGAGCCAGCACTGAGAGAAGTTGCAGAATTCAGCTGGCTATAAACAATCTAAATAAATATTTATAAAAATGTAGAAAAAGTTTATTAATATGACGAAATAAATATGTGCAAATTATTAAGCCTGAATTAAGAGTTTGGTAATACAGCGGCCATATCCCAAATGACTGCCTACTGAAGCTCGAGTGCACTATATAGAGTTTAAAATCCATTACTTCCTAGTAACATGTAGTGCACTTATATAGAAATTAGAGAGACATTTAGGAGTCAACCCTCGTTACCAGGCTACACGTTTTCAGTTCAGTTCAGAAACAAAAACACACACGAGACCTCACACTTTAACACTAACCAGATAATTAAACAAACAAACAAACAAATGATTAAACATGAAGAGTGCACTTTTTTTTTGTTTACGTATTACGTAGATGTGCTTATTACGTGTCAATTTGCGCATGCGGGACACTTTTGGGTCGTTTTCCGTTCATATTGGAGATCGCATACAAGTCTCATATAATTGGTAATGTGAACGGCCTAACAAAAAAATCGGATTTCACAACAAATCGGATATGGGTCGTTTCAGGTTGCAGTCTGAACGTAGTGCATATGTCAAAGCGATGGGCGTAAACAAGATTCGTTGAGACCTGTGCGAGACAGACATCGTAGGATGGAAGTAAAACGTACAGCGGAAATCAAAGTGACCGAGATCTGCGAACGTTGTCAAAAGACGCACGCGCCCTCTTTCGAATGCTGATGTAATCAAGCCGGGAGTTGTTTGTTTTGATAGCGATCAGGAAAGTTTGAAAAAAGTAGGCAGTAATAGTCATTTACACTTGTTTTTTTATGCAATACTTCGTTTGGAAAAAACAGTTTTCAAAATGGCGGCGCTGACACTTGACGTTTCGAAGTCTTTCACAAGTCTGGTGAAGATCGCGCGGATTAGCGACGCCTGCCATGGACCAAACGAACTAAATTCAACATGGCTAAAAACCGAATAGGCCGATAAGCATAATACTTGATTGCAATTAGTTGCCAATATGAGTCACGATATAAGGTTACTAAAACCGAAAACGTAACTGAACAACGCGTTAAGAAATAGAGCAAGTTTAAAAATTACTTCAGTTCTGCTTTAAAGGTGCAAGACCACAAAAATAGAACAAGACCACACCAAAAAAAAAAAAAAAAAAAAAAACCCACCCCACATAAAATAGAACAGTCAACAAGGAGTGGTGTTCGTGCACGTTTGCATTCAGCAGGGTTATGGCTCTTGGGATGTCAGCCATAATAGTATGATTGAAAATGCAATTTCTTTATATTAACCAAACGCTTGCTTTCTTATACTCTCCTAAATTATGTGCATAGGTCTCCCAATTCCATGATTTCATGTTTGACGTAGGGTTATTCTGTTTTTCTCATGTTTTCTTTGAAACTGCAATTTTGGCCCTTTTTTTTTTTTTTACCTTGCCCTTAGCTTGTTAACCCCGCCGACAGTAGTCGGAGGGGTTATTATTTTCACCTGCGTCAGTCTGTGTGTGTGTGTGTATCTGTCTGTCTGTCTGTGTGTCTGCAAGATCTCAATAACCAATGGATCGATTTGGACCAAATTTTGTACGTGTTGCCAATCACCCAGGAAGGAAACCATTAAATTTTGGAGGTCAAAGGTCAAGGCAGAACTTCGAAATTTTCGCCCAATGTATTTTAATAGGGAAAAGGCGGGGTTTGCACTCGTTAGAGTGTCCCTGTCTAGTTCTCTTTTCCTTCAGTCACGTCACTAATGGATTCCCCATCCCCCCCAAAACCCATAAAATTTGGTATTGCAGATACTTCTGTGGTGAGTGGTTCAAAAATTGATATTTTTAAAGTGCATATTCTGGACCAAATTTGTTTTTTTTTTTGTTTGTTTTAATATGAATGTCCCTTTACACACTCATCCAGAAGGGTAATTTTGCACAAGGCCATCTGTCTACAGCCGAAAAAAATAAAACAACGCGTCTGGAAAAATCCCAAGGGAGTCTGGAGCCAAATTCGTGACGTCCCCTGCGGAAGCGCCAGCAGGCTGCGAGAGCTTTGCACGGTTTCAGTGCACAGCCTGTGTAGACCAAGCGCTCCCATTTCTCTCTCATTGTCCGGTCTTTTGGGAAACGATGAGTACTAATCCCATCAAGATTGGTGTTGCTACACCCTCCTACGATACATCTGTTAACCATTTTAATAATTACGCGATAACGTTGAAGAAACCACCAGGTCGTTTCCTCATGAACAAACCAGCACTGATGTAGGATTCAGAGGGAGGCGTCCCGCACGCGACGTCACGAAAATCAATGTTTCCCGGGAAATCCAAATGCCAAGTTTTTTCAGAGGCGGACCAATTCAACTCAAATGGCTCAATTGCAACTGAATTTTTCTGGTATTGCGCAAGGGAAAAAAATTGCACAAAATGTGACAGATATTTGACCAAAGTTTAATATAAAATAGAATTACATTGATCTTGCTCCTGAATTTACCCAGGATATACACTTTAATATGGATACTGGCAGCCATCTTGGATTGGTAATTTTCGGCCTGTTCGCTCCAGATACCATTTCAGTGCACACACTGCTACCAACCGCACCTGTTCCCCAGGGATGACGGGTTCTCTCATAGCCAAGCCATATGGGAGGAGGTACACCAACGCATAGACACGATTAATGCCAAATACAAGAATAAACATTGAAGCAACAACCCAGATTCCAACTAACGGAGTTAGTTGGAAGCGGGAGAAATGAGAGTTTCTCAACTACAGCAGCACTTCTCACCATAGATGGCTGGCGTGTTTCACAGCGTTTGGGATTTACTAAATCGACTAAATCTCTAGATCTACTGAAGCTACGAGGATATAAATCACCAGGATTCTAATTTACTGGGTGAGAAGTATTATATATATTTTTTTGAAAGGTTTATTCGCACTACAAGTCCATGAAAGTTGGGGTTGTTCGTGAAGGGGTTAGTTAGATTTTGGTAGCGTGACGCGCACAACAAGCAAAAGAAAAAAATTTTCTTCCGAATTTCCTTGCTTTATCAAAATTATTTTTTGATACATTAAAAGACTGTTTATAATATTTAAGCGATTTTTTTATAATAGAGAAAACCTACAATTTAAAAAACCTACAATTAAAAACTATTTAATTCCTGGGCTCCCATCTGTAACAGGGAGTGATGTCGCATCCCATTAATACACTTTACAATAGATGAGCCAAAATAACTGGGGATCTTTTTTTTTTTTTTTTTACTCGTAACAGGTATGAATAGGTGGGCCATGAAGCAGAAAAGCTTGAGAACCCCTGGTTTACAGAACTGGCACCCAAGACCACAAGGGTCATCAGTGAATAACCATGCTAAAATTCAACAGAACAGATCAAAGTGAAGGGAAAAGTCGACCTGGGCTTTTAAACAAAAAATAAATCAGACGTGCGATCTTTCAAACCGCACGCACGTACCTGAGATGGCCGATGTTGTAGAAGCGGCTGGCTCCGTCTGTAGTGCGCACCACCTTGAGACAGAAAGCAGGCCGCAGGTGTCGCACCTCGAGCAGCACCAGTGCCAGGTACTGAATGAACAGCAGCGCGTCCACCAGAGACACCGCGTATCCCACGATGCCGCGGTAATCCCGCTCCCGAGGCTCCAGCACACGCACGCCATAGAACAGCCAGTAGGAGGCCACAAAGAGGAAGACGAGCGCCAGGAGCAGGCAGCGGAAGACGAAGAAGCGCGGCAGGGTGGCGCGCGGAGCCCTCAGGAACAGAGCCCACGTCGAGATGGCCAGCACCAGCAGCTTGAAGGCGAGCGAGACGTACAGGCCCTCGCACGGCGTGCCGCACGGCTCCAGCGTGTCCCGCCACAGCGCCTGAGGCAGCAGCAGGAAGGCGAGAGGTGTGAGCAGAGCAAACAGACCCAGCACGCCGCTCAGAATCGGTCCCGCAAAACGCCGGCACTGCAGAGGAGACGAGTCCTCCAGCTCTTTGGACGCTCGCGTCAGGTCCTCATTGGACACGCTGTGCTCGGATGTTCCAGTCACCACGGTAGTGGTCTCGCCCCAGTTATCATCCTGCATACAGACAGAGACACAGGAGAAAAAGAAAATAATAATCCCACATCCTACACATTCACCATTTTATCAGAACACTCAATGTGAGAAAAACATTCCTGGTTTTAATCTCAGGAGATTTGTTAACCAAACCAGGGCTCAATATTAAAGGACTGCCCGGGCAAGTGAGATATGTCCCCGACGTGCCAAGTTGGAATGAGCATATATTCCCAACTAGCACTACAAAAATGAGGCTTTTTGATCCTTTATTTCAGTTTCTAAAAGCATCCGAGCAATTCCAGCGTTATGGACGTGACACTTGAACTCAAAATGGCAACAAATGACCCAGTGCATGTTTTATTGTCTCCCAGTATTTAAACAGGTGTTGCATATTTTAAGGCTGTACCATACTGGAGAAGTGATAGAACAAGAACAATTCCCATAGTACATCTAGGGCATGCCAGAAAATGCCAATAAAAGATGTGTTATGGATGTGACAGAAAAAGTATCACTTTTCTTGGGTGACTGTACATTTTTATCAAACTCTGTGAAATTGTAAACCTAATGTCGAAATGGAGATATCCATTTGATAGAGGGGTCCAAGGTGAATATTAAAAAATCTTTGTTTAAAATATTTTGTATTTCATGCAGAGTTTCGGAAGGAAAAGTCAGCGTTATGGATGTGACGCGTCTGAAATAGACATGGCATATGTTTAGAAAATCAGCAATATAACCACCACAATATATCAACTCAAAATGAATTAGTTTTGCGCAAAGTGTGTGTTCTGTGTTGCATTTCATACGGATGTATAAGAACTTTTTCAAAAAAAATGTTACGGACGTGACGGCGCCTGTCCTATAAATCGGTGTCGCATCAACACGGCTCCACGGTGACAATGAAATGCGAAATCGTATGGAGCACTTGCATGTGACGTCACAGCCGATCCAGATTGTGACAGACGCCATCGTGTCGGTCAAACGCCATATTCCGCCTTCTACTTCTGCTTTTACTTCTACCTTTTCTTCTGGAAAACCCTACTATATACAATTCTACTACAACGGCTGCGGCTACAAGCTCTCCCTACCTGTGCACGGTTTTTATGTTTTTTGCGTGTTGTTCGTCTGTACCGGACTTCAATATCCACTACCACCGTATGGACTTACTGGACATTGGTTTCCAGCAGAAAATGACGGTTTGTAGCGATTTCCATCGCATGCACAACATTCCGGACGAGAAAAAAAAAAAATAATAATAATAATATTCCCGGCGAGACCAGCAGGGTCTCCGTGGATTGTTATCGGAAGCAAAGCGAAGGAGGCAGCGCCGGGAGCCGAAGCAAAAGCGAGGCTACAGGCAGAGCCGGCCTGTTGACTAAGCTCAGAAAACAGCTACTCAAACCTCCACTGCCAAGCCTCTACCTCTCCAACGCCAGATCCATGTAAACAACACGGACGATTTGGAATTACCTTATTCTATTCTATAATCGGCTGGTCAGTGCTATACTCAATACTTAAGTGACTTACCCATCCAATGAGGATAGTTATTTTCTTGTTTACAAGATGCCACATCTGAGTCGCTGACAAATCCTGAATTTCTGTAGAGATGACTGTCCAGAGATTTATAAGCACGCAGTGCCTCACCACTGAACAGCGAGGGAAAGTTGATGAGGTAATCATACACGTCCGGGTATTCCGCTGGCAGTTCAAAATCCGGTCGTGAAAACTCCGTCCGGAAAGCCATAAGGGTCACAAATCTGTAGATCGTTTATTTTAGACATATATCTAGTTATCTGTTCATTAGAAAAATGAGCCGTGTAGTCCGTCGGTTGAAATTGATCCATTCTGTACACGAGTGCAGCAGTATTCAGCGGTGTTTCTGACCGACAAGATGGCGGTTGTGTACTTTCCGGTCAAGTGACTGCAAGATCTCTATACCTCATTTACAGTTTGCTTCAATAACCCTGTTGCGTCCTGAAAGGATGCTGAACATTGTTGTGGGCGAATATATGCATCATATTTTGGTTGTTGAAAAAAGTACTCAATTGAAATCACCAAATTCTTGATTGTCATTAGCTAAAGTAGTGAAGGCGAAGGGAACAATTCTTGTGACAAATTGATTCAACTTACTCACATCTGTAAAATACAGGCCTAGGTGATATCTCTGGGAGTGGTTTTGATGTATTACATGTTGCTTTATTTTTGCATGGTGAGGTTGACATTTACATGGAATTGCCCATCCCTCACTACGTATCTGCCATTCTGCCTTGGCTGTTTTCTTAGTCTCGGTTTCATTTCCTGCTTCGCAGATTATTTTATATACCCTCGCTGTTGTATGGCACACGTACTGTTTATAGACCCCTTGTGCATGACTTCACACATCACGTGATAATTACAGCTGGGGTCAGACAGACACCGTCTTTCATGCAAGCAAGGCTTAACCTGTCTTCAATACGGTTCATTTTTGCGCCGTTTTTGCTCGTTCAAACAGAGAAATAGATAAAAGGCATTACCGTCTCCCCGCTATCAAGAAAACTTAACAAATAAAAGCAAATGCTTCAAGAACAGTGAGGAAATGAGTGGTTAAAGAATACGAGGAGAGGAGCTCAGCCTGAAAACTCCAGAGAAATTCACAATTGCATTTAAAATGTATTTTACGAAAACGAAGTCGGAAGTGAGGATGGAAGAGTTTGCTTAAGAATCTCCTTTTATTTTTTTTCTGCTTATATTCGACTTAGCTCCTTCGTGAAAGTGTTTGATTTTCTTAAAGGTGAAGCTGCTTCCTTATTCGACACAGAAAACCCAGATTGGTTTCAAACAACTCGGGCATTTAAAAAAAAAAAAACCCAAGGAGCGACATGCGCCAGGGGTATTTCTAGAAAAATCTAGCACGAGGGCGCTCACCATGGCGAGGGAGCGAAGCGACCAGGGGCGGGGTTGTCCGTCCCCCCCCTCCGCTGTGCGAAGCCTTTGAAAAACTGAGGCTATCGGAGAGGGAAATTGTAACAAATTGTTTGTCAACACCGAAAAAGAAAGTAATCTTCTTCTGCCCCGGACAGTCTTTGGCTTTCTTCCGCTTCGTGCCGCGGGATGACATCTTTAAATGCCCAAGTGTCAACAAAAACAACTCGCGAACTACTTCTGTCAAAAGCTCCGGCGCCGGTGGGTGAAAGGTCATTCAGTCTCGAGAAATCTCGCTCTACAAGTCAGCTGACCTTGTATGTAACCCAAGTCAAATCTCGCGAGAGCAGCCGCGACAAGTAAACAACTAAACAACATGGCGCCTCAGTCTGGAAACCACCAATTCGGATTGTTTTTGCACCGTCTGGCGGTGTATCTACTATGATTGGAATATTTTTGGAGTAATTATAACGTATTTGATGATCAGACACATTGTCACGTGGTGTTGCTGGGATGTTTTCACGCAGAAAAGATCGTTTTGAGAAAGATTGCATGTTGTGCAGTAGCATACAAGTGCATGGCCCAAGTGTGACTTGGGGTTCGATCGGCATTTCGGTAAGAGGGCGCAGCGCCCCTGTTCCCCGGTTTAGACGAAAGCCTGTGCGCGATAAATCCTGAAAGAACAGAACAGATTAAGAGCAGAGAGAGCTGGAGCTTTGTTTCTGTTATCAGAGGAACACAGTCCTGCGCAAAATATTTATACATCGTTTGTTTATCATCCACCTCTAGGTTTATATAATTAAAAAAAAAAAAGGCATGCTGCGTCATGACAAACTGGACTGCACTGCTTCAGTTTCAGGTTGCCAGGCCTGTATAAACCACCTACAACCTACACACTAAATTTTAAACGCAAGCATTATCCTGTCATAGTTTTTTTTTCCTTTAAGCCTCGAGGTGGATGATATAAACCCCCCCCCCCAAAAAAAAAAGAGATACTCACAGTACTGTTCAAAAGTCTTGGCGCCCTGTTTTCTTCATACACTGTTCTAGATTTCCATTTTATAATTTTTACATTATCAAGTAATGAACCTACAGTCAGAGAGAGAGAGTTCTACACAAACACACTGAACTTTACAACAGCTGCATGCATGTGAAATGGAAATAAAGTCGACTAAGGTAGCAAAAACTATTTTGGATAAAATTGTTATTGTCTGTTACAAGTAAAAAGTAGCCAATAACCAAACTTCAACTGGATGTGTGATCTTTTTATGTTGCAATTCACAAATATTCTATGGTTTTTCTTAAAAAAATAAAAAAGTCAAAACAAGGCATGGACCGTGCGTAACCGGATTCCTCCGTTTCTTCCTCCAGGAAAGAAAGCACAGCCCACCCTTTTTGTTTCCTTTCACCAGGATAAAAGTTCATAGCAATGAACTTAACTTTGATTTATGTTCGTTGTTCACAGTCGAGAGGTTTTTCCTCTCATGTTCCCACATCCATTCTCACACACGGCTTCCCCCCGAGAAAAGCTCGGTTTGTTCCAACGGCTTCTTTACACTCCAAACGATGAGTCTGCATTCTGGTTTCATTCTTTGCTTAAACCAGAATCATCAAGAAGCAAGTTCTACACACAGTAACCGAGTGCTCGGAGCTCTGTACGGTCACAAACACCACATTTACTAAACGATTACATGAAAAAGCAGCTCATTTGCTTGCTAATTTCCTCGACGTTCAGAGGACGTGCGATTTCTTTCAACATTTGGCAAATAGCTACCCTGTGACACATAAATGAAAGTTTCAAGGCTCTAAACATCCCTCAACTAACCTTTTGATTTAGAAAAAACTCAGATGATGTTTGAAATCAACTTCCCCCAGCCCCCCCCCAAAAAAAGTGTTAGTTTCACTCCGAGTCACACGCGGCAGACAAACTAGTGTGAACGTGAACCTTCACACCCTCATGTGTTTGCTGAGTTATTTCCTCTGAAGACATGAACCAGTGAAGTAAAATATGAAATAAAAAAAAACAATATGCATATTTAAATTAAAGTAGACAACAGGAGCTGTGTCTGAAAAGTATTTGCACCCAATAAACTATAGAATCTAAAATGGTATAATGTGCCCTCTGGTTGAAAAAGATGCGTTTGATTCATTTTTAAAAAAAGTATCCTTTAGAAATTTATTTAATGGTGGAAATAGTGATGGATAAAAGGTAGAGCTGGGCAATATGGCCTAAAAAAAAAAAAAAAAAAAACTACAGATGACAAAGAAATGGTTCAAAAGTTTTACCTTTATTTTCACTTAAATTTCCCCTTTGGGGCAACCAGAAACCAAAAAGAAGCCAAAAAACAAGCTTGGAGATGAGATAACATCGTGATAGCATCTGTGATTGCCTTCCACCGCGCCCCATTCTGATCATAAGGCACACGATTCGGAAACGTGTCCGGGGTGGCTGCTTGCTGTGCTGTGCTGCGGCTGTGTTGATTCCGCTGAGAGCAGCGCTTCTCCCAGTCTGCTGTGCGCTTCTGGTTAAGGTGCTGGAATAAATTCGTCATGCTGCTTCCTTTGGAAGTGACCGTTTTCACACACACCTTACAACGAGGACTTGTTTGGTCTGCTTCCGAGGCCGCAAAACCGAACCAATTCCACATCACAGAGGAAGTTACTCCTTTCTTGGGCACAAGTTCCAGCTTTCCCCCAAGGCCATTATTAAAAAAAATGTTCTGTTTCCGGTCCACCGGCCGGGTGAGTGCCGTTTGTGCGGTTGAATTTTTTTTTTTTAACGCCGGTTTTTCGACATTTTTTTTCGGGTTCGTAAATCTAAAATCGAACTTGACATTTCCGCATTCCCAGGGCTTTCCACTAAGGCTCATACTAGCCAGCCATGACAAATAAGTAGCCAGCCGGGGGGGTAAACACAAAAACTCCTGTGCATGCAGTTCCCAGGATTAAATGTATTTTCCACTGACCATTTATTTATTCACTTTACTCAAATACAAAGTAAAATGGCAGTAAATCTTCTTTCTTTTCTTGCGTATTGCATCATGAGATGTTCCTGGCTTGTAAATCTCTTATTTTCGGTGCATGACACATTCACGCAGCTGAGCATGCTATGAATTAACAACGACAACGGTCTGCAGTGGGGCGACACAATTACACACTCGGCGAACATTTCTCCATTTGTGTATGAAAATACACTCCAACCACTCAGTCTGGGTTCATTTACAACCAACGGTGTCTTTTGATGCCAGCACGTAACTGAACGAGAGAAGACTGGTTTACCGGAGACAAAATAAGCGTCATCTCTGCTTCTGTTCCCTCCGACACACTACTGCCTCCGCCGAGTGCGCGCGCACACACCGCATGTCGGGGCCGCGGATGGGTTACTCTCCCCTGATCAACGAAGTCGGCGGGGAATTTGTGGTTATTATCGGTACAAACAGCGCAAATCACAACTTAAATGAGTGCGGTTCAGTTTGACATTATTGTCAGTCCGTTAGATAAACATTTAATTTTATTAAAATTGAAAATTAATATTTAGAGCCTGTGGGCTACAAAAATAGTCATTAAAGTAGCCGGCTGGACTTAATTGTGTAGTCGGCTGTATGGCCGGCAGCCGGCGCTTGTGGAAAGCCCTGCATTCCGTGCAGAATATAGAACTGAATCAGCTCTGCGCATGCGCCGTGTGGCACAAAAAAATGGCAGCCACCATGAAGGAAGGAGATCCAGAGTTTCCAAACATTTGCTTAAGTGTGAAATCGCAAAATGGTATTCTAGCGAACAACAAAATAGTAAAGATTTAGAAAAACAAATCATTCAGTGATCATTTTAATAGTGTAATTTCATCCGAACTCGGCCTAACGCTCGATTTAGAACTACAAAAAGTCCGTGTGTCGGACATTAAGTACCTTTGTAAAAGTTGCAGTCAGCGTTTAAAATGCTAACTTAAAGTTTTTGTACAAGTTTCAGTTGATTAAACTCATTTTATTAAATGTGTCTGCTTTTGTAATAAAAAAAAAAAGTACTGAAAGAAAAAGCAAACAGCATTGCGATTTCTTATATATATATATATATATATATATATATATATATATATATATATATAATCCCTCCCTCCTGAAAATTTTTTTGCTCACCGGGCAGACAGGAAACAGATTTTTTTTTTTTTTAAGGATGGCCCAATCGCTGTCTGCTGTTTGTGTCTCTCTATGGCAAGCGCGCGGGAGGAGGGAGATAGTGTCAGTGCCCGATCCGTCCCTGCTGCCCGATCCGTTCTACACATGTGCAGAGGGGAGCATCGGTGGCGCAAGTTAAAACAGAGAAAACTGATTTTCATTATATTAAAAAACTACATAGTCCTTAACTGTGAATTCGAATTAATTGATAAAATCGATTTAATCGCTCAGCTCTAGATAAAGGTAAACAAATCTCAGCAAGCGTGTGGGTGGGTGGGCAGGCGTGGAAAATCACAAGTCACCCAAGCATGGAGAACGCACTACTCAATAAACGATTCGATAATAAGTCATTCGAAGCATTTTTGTAAAACGCGGTATTTGTGCAGCGCGACAGCTCTGTCCCTCTGGCTCATGTCATGGGTCACTGCCTGCAGTTGAGTTCATTCAGAGCTGAATCACTTTCACATTACAAATAAACTACGCCTCAACAGGAATCAACCATCAATCTGAAAGCACCTCGAGCATGACCGCTGGGTTCTTACCCACCTCGAGAAGCGCAGAGTGGGGGAAAAACACGACATGGAAAAAAACTACTCAACACTGCAGATGTGAAACCTGATTAAAAAAAAAAAAAAAGAAGTGCCTTAAAGGTCATAGGCAATGATCCGAGATGAAACGTAGAATATCAACTTTGTCTAGAAGAACGACCCAAAAAGCAAACTCAATCTTCCTAGTGTCTAATTTGCACCCTAAAATTGAAAACAGTTAAAATATACTGTTTTGGCCAATTTCCGAAGGTTTGTTTCCATCTCACCGATGTGCACTTTTACGGCAAGGGGACCGTCGTCGTGACGTCATTTAAGCCAAACAGACTGGGAGCACCTCTGCGTTTACCTGCGAACCGAGCACACGTGTACAGACTTTGGTCGTGAGAGGTTGTGTAAAATGTCTGAAAGCAATAGCGATTTTGAAGTAGGAACTCTCCAAGTTAAATATCGAGAGGTGAAACCGTACATGTATGAACCTATGGCCGTTGAGAAGCAATCGGTGAATGTGGCTCACTGGTTTGACCCTGCGGCCTCGGAATCGGACAGCGACTCGGCCGACTCTGATCGTGGTGACCCCGGACCTCAACAAGACTCGCGCCCAAACGATTTATCCTGGTAGTTATGATAAATTCCTACTTTCGTCGTAATACTAAATAAGAGCCCTTTTGAAGAAGAATTAAACCGCCCTCCCTAGTGGATATAGGGAACGATTACTGGACAGTGCGCCGGTAGGCCACATTAGCCTGCCATCCGCGGCATTATACTATTTATAGCCGACTCTAAGCGAGGAAATATCCCTTTGTCTCATTTCCACAATGATTGTACAGGATCCCTCAGGATTCTTGACTTGTCAATTGCAAGCAAAAGTAAAAATGTTGACCTCCAATCTTCTTGCTTGAGCGTTGCTGCTCCATTTCTTCTTTGACTGCTTGATTTTGTTTCACGCGCACAATCCACTCTCTCCGTCTCTTCTCCTCTTTCGGGGAAAAAAAAAAAAAAAAACACACCCTCTCACTCCGCCTCTTCTCTTTCAGAAAAAGCCAACCCACTCTCCCTGCCTCTCCTCCTCTCTTGGAAAAAGGTAAAAACTTCTTCCTGAACCAGTCCTCTTGTTACAGTTCACTGTACAACAATAAAAGGCATGGGGGTTTTTCTTTGGAAATTCCTGAACGCACGTCTGCACTCAAGCCGAACGGCAATGCATGTAAACGGAAGTGGACTCAACTCAAGCGGGTTGTTTGACTTCAATGACGTCACGCGCTGAGTTGTCACGAAAATCGCCGAACAGAAATTCGCCGCAATCCGCGCTAACTTATAATTCTTACTTATTAGCAATACTTCTTGGGACCAGAAGAAAATTACAGAGGATTTAAACACAAAGTTTCAAACGTCCATCAAATTAAAACCGTTGCCTATGAGCTTTAAACTCAACCCCCATCATCAGCTTGATGGAACGACACGCCCGTCAGAGCCGTCTTTTGCTTGTTGGTAGAAATGCAGAAAAGTGCACCGACTCACCCTGTCGTCTCCACGAGTGGACTCCGTGTCCAGCAGCGGCTCTCCGGGAGCCTGGATGGTGACCGATTTGTCCCCTCTGCTGTCTCTGCTCTTAGAGCGGTGTCTGTCTCTCCGATCCCTGCAACAAAGCACAAACTCACCGAAATCAACAACCGTTCAGCATCACGCCTAACGTACACGACAACCTCATGTTCCAACACGCAAAAACAAGTCCGTTTCTAAAATGTGATGATTCACAATATTGGGGTCACGATTCAATTTTCCTACAATATTTTTGGGAGAGGAGGGAAAAGGGGGAAAAAAAAAAACCTTAATTTAATAACCAACAATAATTTCCCCACAGATGTAAAGGTCAGACTAAAATATAATAACCTATTAATTAAAATATTCCTTCGATTAAAAATGAAAGGTAAATAAATGGGCGTTTTCTTAAAACAAAAAAAACCCTCATCTTTAACTTTCACCAGCCTGTAAAGACAGCGCAGATTTCTTGTTAAATCTATTTGTAGTCAGGCCACATGGCAGTGCTTTCACATGGTTTTGTGGCATTAGAGGGGTGATTTCCTTTCCGAATGAAGCGCAGTCTCATGACCGGTACTATTGTGCCCTCTGCTGTCTAAACACTATTACACACAACGCTGTGTTTTATACATAAATAAAAAACCATGGTTGTGAAGACAAAGCTCATCTTCAAGTGATGAATGCATATCACGAGTGAAAATATTTTCAACATGAGAAGATAAACTTCATATCTTTGCACCACAGTGTAAACGTTCTTTATATTATATCGACAACCACCAAAAAAAAAAAAAAGTTAATCAAAAAATATATATTTTTGAACCGGTTCACCATTTTGACATGCGTCGAGTCAGCGGGAAAACACTGGGAGTGACGTCACAGGAGTGATTATTATACATACTGGTCACTTTTTCCATAGAATAAAAATGTGTGTTCGATTCCCTTCTAGCGGGTTTATTGATGGCATACAATATTATATCGCTTATTCTCCAGGATTTTTTCTAGAAAAGTTTAGTATGAGGGCGCTCACCATGGCGAGGGAGCGGGATGGTGCCGGTTGTCCGTGCCCCCCCTCCGCCGTGCGAAGCCTTTGAAAAACTGAGGCTATCTGAGAGGGAAATTGTAACAAATTGTCTGTCAACACTGAAAAAGAAAGAAGTAATCTTCTTCTGCCCCGGACAGTCTTTGGCTTTCTTCCACTTCGTGCCCCAGGACGACATCTTTAAATGCCCAAGTGTCAACAAAAAAAACTCGCGAACTACTTCTGTCAAAAGCTCCCGCGCCGGTGGGTGAAAGGTCATTCAGTCTCGAGAAATCTCGCTCTACAAGTCAGCTGACCTTGAATGTAACCCATGTCAAATCTCGCGAGAGCAGCCACGACAAATAAACCACTAAACATGGCGCCTCAGTCTGGAAAACGCCAATTCGGATTGTTTTTGCACCGTCTGGCGGTGTATCTACTATGACTGGAATATTTTTGGAGTAATTATAACGTGTTTGATGATCAGACACATTGTCACGTGGTGTTGCTGGGATGTTTTCACGGAGAAAAGATGGTTTTGAGAAAGATTGCATGTTGTGCAGTAGCATATAAGTGCATGGCCTGAGTGTGACTTGGGATTCAATCGGCATTTCGGTAAGAGGGCGCAGCGCCCCTGTTCCCCGGTTTAGACGAAAGCCTGTTCTCCATCTATTACGCCGCTCTCCCCAATGGAGAATGAGCGTGCAATAGTGTTATGATATTGCACGTTGTCAAGACAACACGACGTCAAACAAACATCGGTGCTCACGTGAAGATCCAGTGACAAAACTGTTCTGCTGTGCATGTGCACAATCATTTCTTTGTCAGCTGGGAGAGGGCATGAGAAAAACGACGCGAGTCCAGTGCGAGGTTTAAATACTAAAACTAAAAGACACGCTGAACACCCGAAAGGCTACCAAAACTTCATTATATATTCTTCATGCATATTTCAGAGAAAGACAAACCAATGGGCATCGAAGAACTGGAAGAGACACAGATTGGAGATGTAAAAATTCTGCGCGAGTGAGTGACTGACAGTTTGTACACAAACATGGCCGCAAG
Organism: Neoarius graeffei; assembly: GCF_027579695.1. NCBI lineage: Eukaryota > Metazoa > Chordata > Actinopteri > Siluriformes > Ariidae > Neoarius > Neoarius graeffei. Next base: position 97,732,546 of record NC_083569.1, read on the forward strand.
GTTGGCGTCATTAAAAGCGGAAAATTTAGAGAGAAAATTTTCTAAGTGAAAGACGCGCTGAACACCTGAAAATCTACCAAAACTTCACTGGATATTCTTCACGTACATTTACAATAGAAAAACAAGTCAACGGACTTTGAAAAGCTGGAAAAGAGCGCAATAGTGGAAATACTGTCAAAGTCCTACTTGGAGGTGAGGAAAAGTGACGGAGACTTTTACAAGAGGACTTCACTCAGCAAAACCCTTTTGTTCTGAACAACTGCAATGTAAGAATCAACTATGACCAAAAGTAACTTAACTTGAATTGTCTACCTGGATATCGCTTGTATACAGTAAGCCCTCAGTATTCGCGGGGGTTAGGGACTGAACATGGCCGCGAATAAGCCAAAATCGCGAATACTTGTAACCCCCCCCAACGGTACTCTCGTTGATGCCGTAGTGATGAGCCACTGCCGCAAAACTCTTCCCTTCCTTTAGCATATCAAGAAGTCCTACCTTCTCCTACAGCGTCATTACCTTCTTTTGGCGCTTAGGTTCCTTGGCAGGAGCCTTAGAAGATGCAGAGCGTTTAGGAGCCATTGTAGGGCGTAAAAATTAATCAAAAATACCAAGAACGCACAACACGTGAACAAGTCTGAACTACGGGAACCGCGAGACTGTACTGTACAATGCGCTCATTCGTATCAGCCAATGAGCAGCAGCCCGCCATTCAAACTTCAGCCAATAGCGAGCAAGCATTCGGCTCCGAGAATGTAGCAGTGTGTAAACGTTCGCAGTGCGTAAACGTTCGCAGTGCGTAAACGTTCGATATGTTCACCGCAAATGACCGCGAATCGCTGAGATTTCCGTGAATGTATAGGAGATACATTCTAGGGGTCGACCGATATGTTTTTTTTCAGGGCCGATACCGATACCGATTATTATGGAATTGGGATGCCGATAACCGATATGTGCAACCGATAAATGTAAACATTATAATTCACATGAAATTAAACATAGCACACACTGACACAGACCTTCATATCCATGAAATATATGTTTAATTGTAAAATTGAACATGAAATTTTGTGCAGGGAGATGCCAGCAGCATTTGTACAATAAAGTCAAACATTAGTTAGAATAAAATGAGAAATAAAATAAAATAAATATTCACCAATAAAAAATAAATAACTCCCTACTATATTACAGCTCACCATTTTCAGTGGAAAATAAATGAAAATACACTCTGGATTCTTTTACACTAAGAACTAAGTAAGACTTACCAACTTCAAGTAGTTTTTAAATAACAAATCAAGTGTAGGGAGCTGCCTGCAGCATTTTTTAAAAAGTCAAATCAAACAAAGTCGGCTATCACTCCCTATTATGTAACAAGTAACCATCTACATTCTAATGCTTTTAATGCCCAAGCCTAATATTCCCAATTTAGGAGGATTATATTGTAGTGAAGGAAGCACAGTTGCTCTGCATGTTAAAAGGAGCGGCTGCTCCTTTAAGAGTCTGTTCAGAGAACGGAAGTCGGAGTGAGGGGGCGGCTTGAAACAGTTCACAGCGGTTAGCTACGCGTGCTGATTGGCTATATCGCTTGTGCCAAACAAATCAGATGTTGTGGTGGGCGGGACCGTGTTCTTGAACTCAGAGAGGCGAGTGCAGGAAAGGACGTGCAGGGACAGTCGCGTTAGGAACGAAATGGCTGCAAAAAGGCATGTTATCGGCATATCGGTGGAAATTATGGCCGATACCGATAACCCTAAAAATGCAGAATATCGGCCCGATATATCGGCCAGGTCGATTATCGGTCGACCCCTAATACGTTCTATATAAAATCCCGCGAATATGTGAATTCGCGAATAATGAACCGCAAATAGGCGGGGGTCTACTGTATAATGATGTCTCAAAGTTTGTGAACCCTTTAGAATTTTCTACATTTCTGCAAAAACATGACCTAAAACATCAGATTTTCACACAAGTCCAAAAAGTAGATAAAGAGAACCCAGTTAAACAAATGACACAAAAATATTATACTTGGTCATTTATTTATTGAGGAAAATGATCCAATATTACATATCTGTGAGTGGCAAAAGTATGTGAACCTCTAGGATTAGCAATTAATTTGAAGGTGAAATTAGAGTCAGGTGTTTTCAATCAATGGGATGACAATCAGGTGTGAGTGGGCACCCTGTTTTATTTAAAGAACAGGGATCTATCAAAGTCTGATCTTCACAACACATGTTTGTGGAAGTGTATGATGGCATGAACAAAGGAGATTTCTGAGGACCTCAGAAAAAGCGTTGTTGATGCTCATCAAGATGGAAAAGGTTACAAAACCATCTCTAAAGAGTTTGGACTCCACCAATCCACAGTCAGACAGATTGTGTACAAATTGAGGAAATTCAAGACCATTGTTACCCTCCCCAGGAGTGGTCGACCAACAAAGATCACTCCAAGAGCAAGGTGTGTAATAGTCGGCGAGGTCACATAGAACCCCAGGGTAACTTCTAAGCAACTGAAGGCCTCTCTCACATTGGCTAATGTTAATGTTCGTGCGTCCACCATCAGGAGAACACTGAACAACAATGGTGTGCATGGCAGGGTTGCAAGGAGAAAGCCACTGCTCTCCAAAAAGAACATTGCTGCTCGTCTGCAGTTTGCTAAAGATCACATGGACAAGCCAGAAGGCTATTGGAACAATGTTTTGTGGATGGAGGAGACCAAAATAGAACTTTTTGGTTTGAATGAGAAGCGTTATGTTTGGAGAAAGGAAAACACTGCATTCCAGCATAAGAACCTTATCCCATCTGTGAAACATGGTGGTGGTAGTATCATGGTTTGGGCCTGTTTTGCTGCATCTGGGCCAGGACGGCTTGCCATCATTGATGGAACAATGAATTCTGAATTATACCAGCGAATTCTAAAGGAAAATGTCAAGACATCTGTCCATGAACTGAATCTTAAGAGAAGGTGGGTCATGCAGCAAGACAACGACCCTAAGCACACAAGTCGTTCTACCAAAGAAAAAAGTTAATGTTTTGGAATGGCCAAGTCAAAGTCCTGACCTTAATCCAATGGAAATGTTGTGGAAGGACCTGAAGCGAGCAGTTCATGTGAGGAAACCCACCAACATCCCAGAGTTGAAGCTGTTCTGTATGGAGGAATGGGCTAAAGTTCCTCCAAGCCGGTGTGCAGGACTGATCAACAGTTACCAGAAACGTTTAGTTGCAGTTATTGCTGCACAAGGGGGTCACACCAGATACTGAAAGCAAAGGTTCACATACTTTTACCACTCACAGATATGTAATATTGGATCATCTCAATAAATAAATGACCAAGTATAATATTTTTGTCTCATTTGTTTAAGGGCAATTCCATGTAAATGTCAACCTCACCATGCAAAAATAAAGCAACATGTAATACATCAAAACCACTCCCAGAGATCTCACCTAGGCCTGTATTTTACAGATGTGAATAAGTTGAACCAATTTGTAACCAACCTAAAACGTCACTGTCAGTCTCTCTTTCTTATAATGTAAAACCCAAGCTAAAATCAACTTTGATCATGTACAATTCTATATTATTGCCACAAGCCACAGAAATGTATGCTAAAATCCGCAAAACAATAGCCATCCTAAATATTATTTAAGAACTTTGATAGTTTTAGCTGATATTTAGAGAGTTTTTCCAAAGGGTTATGGTGGTTAAATTGCTGATTTTCTAAACATATGCCATGCCTATTTCAGACGCGTCACATCCGTAACGCTGACTTTTCCTTCCGAAACTCTGCATGAAATACAAAATATTTTAAACAAAGATTTTTTAATATTCACCTTGGACCCCTCTATCAAATGGATATCTCCATTTCGACATTAGGTTTACAATTTCACAGAGTTTGATAAAAATGTACAGTCACCCAAGAAAAGTGATACTTTTTCTGTCACATCCATAACGCATCTTTTATTGGCATTTTCTGGCATGCCCTAGGTGTACTATGGGAATTGTTCTTGTTCTATCACTTCTCCAGTATGGTACAGCCTTAAAATATGCAACACCTGTTTAAATACTGGGAGACAATAAAACATGCACTGGGTCATTTGTTGCCATTTTGAGTTCAAGTGTCGCGTCCATAACGCTGGAATTGCTCTTAACTGGGTTCTCTTTATCTACTTTTAGGACTTGTGTGAAAATCTGATGATGTTTTAGGTCATATTTATGCAGAAATAGAGAAAGTTCTAAAGGGTTCACAAACTTTCAAGCACCACTGTACAAGTTGGGTTGTTCAGGCTTTTTGGACTTGTACCATTTTTATTGTTAGAACAAACAAGTACAGTACATTAGATCGACAGAACACTGAATTACATTTGATCAGAATCAGCATTCAATATTGGCAAGTTACCGCCCTGTTCTTAACTTTTTGTAAAATCTATAGTTGTTCCATCGAATGTGTACGTATAATATTGGCTGGCTTTTCATGGTAGATTGTCTATATCCCATCCAGCTACTCGTCTTCACCTTGTTCAGTATCATGCTCGCTGAATGGAATACATGTGATAGACCACTAAACGCCAGCCAATATTATTTAAATGTCACTGAGATCTGTGATGCATTTCGTATGAATAATGAGCTCAACACCAGAAGATAAACTTCATATCTTCAAGCCAACGTGTGATTCTCTCTTATTATATTGACACATTCACAAACAAAGTCCCCAAATTTATCAAAAACAATTCATTGATTTCCTCTCGAGTGACGTATAGAGATTTATGCCATGGATTTGGTTCTCCATGTCCCGGATGGAGCTCGTATGAAAAAGACAAGTGGTGTATTTCCAGTAAAACAGTCCCATCTGTAGAATATATACTTTTAGATTCAAATTTGGTACAAACAACAAGAAAAGGTCACAAAAATTATAAATGCATGCTAATAAAGTGCATTTATGCATATAAAATATAAAAAGCATATAAAATAAATATTTTTTTCTTCATGAAACCTGACAGTTATGTTAAGTGACTAGAGGTGCTGTGCCTTTTGACATTTTGGGATTTCTGCAATTTATTTTCTCTCTATTTGCATAGCAACCAATTCAACTCAGAGTGGGGTTTCATCTCCTGAGGACTCGTTTGCAGTTGTGGCGAGGCAACAGTTAAAAGCACTGAGCTCCTGAGCCGAAGCGCCAAGCTGCCCAAGCACAAGTTTTAGCATAATGTCTCATTTGTAAGTCGCTTTGCATAAAAGCAATCAACCAAATGAGGAAATGTAGAGATGCAAAAACAACAAACGTAGCAAGATCCAGAGGAGCGTTTCATAAAAAGGTGATTTTATTTAAATACAAAAGCAAGCCAAAAAGAAAAAAAAAGTTAACTCTCAGTTACGAGTACATTTTACTGCTTGAGAAGGAAGTGGGTTGGGCTTAAGCGTGAGTCACGTGTGGTGATGTCTGATCACTCTGGAGTCAAGTTTATTCAGATCTACATAAATTTAAAGGGGAGGGGGAGGGGAAAAAACCCCGCAGACCAACATGCTCCTTAAAGCAGAACCTTTATTTTTTAAATAAATGAGTGGATAGTATCTCCATCCTTGACTCTTGTAGGGTGCATAAATGGGAATAAATTCCAGCAGGAACCGGTTTTAAGGTCGAGGCCTTTTACAGCTATAGACCAAAGTCATATAAATAAAAATTTTATGGTGACAGTAAGAAATCCCGTTACCGACTTGCTCAACTAAGACTGATTTGACTTCACTGATTGTAGGTTGACTCATTAAAACAGGATGGGTGTTATAACTTATGCAACAGACATGTACATGCATGCATTTTCACTGAGAAAACGTAAAAGGCTAATTAAATAATCAGATGAACTGAGAATCACATTCTGAAGCAAATTAATCTTATACCGGCAACTTAAACACACAATACAAGTTACATGGATTAATCTAAATGCAGGGAAACACCGTGTCCTTTTTGTTCTTTTTTTATCCAAATGAGAGTCGGCGCTTATCGGTCTGTGTTCTCGCTTCTTGAAGGCCGACCTCGTGGCCAATTCTTTTGAAACAATCTGACTCAGTTGTTCGTTCAGTTCTTCCAACGTAAGGGCGAGATGGCAGCAATATCCAGTTTAGAAATAAGACGGCTGGTCCATTCATTCTCCCCATTACTGAGTACTCCGCCATTACTGCTCTGTTCAGGCAATTACTAAAACCCGGGACGGGACGTCACCGGTTTTAGCAACAACTGCAGGGAGGTCACTGCCTGAGCGATATGTCCCGTCCTGTTCCATCCTGGGTTTTAGCAACAACCCTTGGCTCATACTCCAGGAGAACTGGTGCAACTGAACTTGCTTTACCTTTTCTTGTCGTTTTATTTTCCTTTAACTGTTGACACTGCACCCTCTTTCAATACGGGCTTATAGCCAATGGTCCTCAACAGATCAGAGGTTTTGTACAAGTCTTCAGTAAAATGTGCAGAGCAGAGGAGAGACCACTTCATAGCTGCCCAATGTGCCCGTGAACTTCTCGCAAAACGCATCCAAATCTTTGCAGTTTGAACATTCTTGGACCATGAATGCAATGTAAATCCACCTTTTGTCGTGTTGCTGAACCGGCCAAAAACACTTCTACGTGGCATGGCGATAAATTAGCTCAAAATGGAGGATCGGAGTTGCAGTCAGCTCTGTGTTTTAGTATAGCGGAAATGGCGATGAGACCAATAGGACTTCCTGTTGTGACATTACGGACGTCAAGGTCATTCACTCAGACCGCTACCTGTATAAAATCACTTTAATTGTAAAAAGTGCTATATTAGATGTATTGTTAACGCTTAAAACTATTCCTGTGCCATTCTTGAGGTCTCAAGGCGTTTATAAATGAAAAAGTGAGGCCATGGCTCTGCGTACATGCTTTAAACCCACACTACTGAGTGATCGCTAAACCCTAAATGTAAATGTAGAGCCAGGGTGGTGGTTAGAGGATTCGTGGTTGGGTGGAATGGAAACGAGAAACCAGAGGTAAATTTGCAAGTCATGTTACCACCACAACTGTAGAAACCACCTTCATAATGAAACCTTCAACCTGCTGCGGTTCTCAAAACCTGCGTGGCTAATTTTTGTTTTGCTTTAGGTTATTTCCCCTGAATGCAGTGTGCATCTCCAGGACTGGTATATAAAACTCCTTCAGGTATTTTACATCAAGACAAGTCCAGCATCAAACTAACAAAACGACAGTCATCTATATCCCCGCCCTATATACCAACTATGTACACCAACGTTCAAGATATTACGAGTCACATTTTTCTAAGTTGTGCTGCAGGAAAGCAACCCTCCCTCTTTACACGGACCTCAGCAGCCCATGGCATAAACCCACCGGACCTTTAATCCAGGGGAGCTAAAAATTTAAATCTCAGTATCCAAAGGCACATATACATTACTTAACATGTTTACAGGGCTGTGGAAAAAGTAAAATCCAAGCGAGAGGGGGGAAAAAATAAATAAATTGCAGGGGGTCTGGGGGTACGGAGTCCACATGACCCCAGAAACCAAGTAAATCTTGCATCAAATAGAACATTCTCAGCATCTCCTTAAAGAGAAAACCACTCCCAAAATGTGCTTATTTTAATGATTATAGCGTTGTTCTGACATTAAAACTATCCATCAGTATTTTAAAAAATAAACTAGATAGAACTCGACGCCAACAGCGTCGATGGGGATGCCTCCACCCGGTAGACTACACGCCTTAAGTTGTGATTTATGTGCACCTTAAGGTGGCGGAGGCATAAAAATGACTTGACAATTTCTTGATACTGTTTTCCTTGTCTACTTTCTTCACGTCGTCATTATCGCCATCCTCCCTGTGTACAATGTCTCTACTCTATAGACGGACGTCCCGGGAAAACCTTACCACTTAATCGCAAGCTATATTGTTAACACGTGTTTGAAAAGAGTAACCAGAAAAATGGTAAGAAAGAAAGGGCGCTGTGTCGTAAAACGGTCTACGATGTCGTATGTATAACGTGTACATGTGTCCTCATCAAGATAGATGAAGGTGACCTTGAACATTTTGTCTCTGCCTTTGGTGGTGACGTTCGTGTCTCGCTCGTGCGCAAGCGGTTGACGTGGCCAACAAACTGCCTTGGTGGAGGTGCCACCGCTGGGTTGCTCCATCTGGAACAGCTTGAGATCTTCCTTGACACCATCGTTCCAGCGTTTGCGTGGTCTGCCTCTTTTTTTCTGCTACCACTGACTAACTCGCCAAACAAGATCATTTGTCTGGCATGCGGCAAACATGCCCAAGCCAACGTAGTCTACTTTTCCTGATGGTTATTTCTGTTGGTGCTGTAACCGTCACATGATATTGCCATCTGATGCCGAGAAGCTGACGGATGGGATAACTTGTACGATGTAGTAAAATACAGACACACCTGGCGTTAGACTTTCCCCTCCCCATCCAGTCAGCAACATACTCGTTGGCAATTACGGTTCCCAACCATTAGCAGAATACCCCCACCCCGTACATTTTTTTTTTTGGCGCAAAAATGCACGGTTAACAAAAATGGTATTTTTTGCAATCAAATCTGCAGATTTTTCAGTCAAATTTCTTTTATAGCGCTTTTAACAAGAAACACTGTCGCAAAGCAGCTTTACAGAATTTTAAAGACTTTAAACATGAGCTAATTTTGTCCCTAATCTATCCCCAATGAGCGAGCCTGTGGCGACGGTGGCAAGGAAAAACTCCCTCAGACGACATGAGGAAGAAACCTCGAGAGGAACCAGACTCAAAAGGGAACCCATCCTCATTTGGGCAACAACAGACAGCATGACTAACATTAACAGTTTTAACATGAAGTCAGTTTCGTTGATGTTATAAACTCTTCATTGATGGAAACTTGAGTGCAAAACTGTTCATGATAACTGCAGTCCTAAAGTTAGCAAGTCAACTGTAGTCCTCAGCCATAAAAGCATTACTGTAAGAGTCCAGCGTGTCTTCCAAGTGCGACTTTCGACTATCCTCTACAGGAGCGATGTGATGAGACTCCAACCAGACACAGGGCATCAGGAGCCCTTCGTATACCAACTTTCAAGACTCATAGTTTTCAAGTTCTGCTCCGGAAACTAAACCTACCCCTCAGACTAACCGAGAGACCGAGACTGAAATTGTTTCCATGGAAAATTTAAATTTCTTAGTATGAAAAGGCACACCTTGTTAACATGTATACCAAGTTTCAAATCCGTATCACGAATAGTTTTGGATATGTGCTCTGGAAACCAACATTGCTCTTAGAAACTAAGTCAAAATCTTTTTTTTTTCCCCCCCTCCCCCCCAAAAAAAATCCCAAAAGGCAGCAGTTCACATGTTGCTTGATATGTATACAAAGCTTCATGAAAATATCTTCGGTAGTTTTCAGCGAGGGATAATAAACAGAGCTGCGTGCTTGAGGCTTTTCAGTTCACGAAACATTGTGACTCATTTATTGAGAACACGGCGGTATTTCGGTGCTTTTGCTCTGCGTGAGACAAATAGTGCAAACATCCTGTTTATTACAGTATTACAGATTCCAATAAATATCCGTCCTACTGGATATGATTAGCAACAGGGCAGCCACAAGCCTTATTAAAAAAATAAAATATTACGATCCCTTACTGGGAATTAAACTCTGGTCAGTTTATCTGTGAAGATACTCAGTCGTCCAGGTACATAGTAATCTGTGGTTGGTAGAAGAGAGCAACTGGACTTGCTTGAAAAGTCTTGAAGACGTTTCGCCTCTCGTCCGAAAGGCATCATCAGTTCTGTCTGTCTAATAGGGAGTATCAAGTATTTATCCTCTCATGGATCATAATAGAATCCAAATCAGAATGCTGATGGCTGCATTGAAGGTGGCTGATAGATGTCATAGACACCCACCTCTGTTCAGTGATGGTCGTTCCAGGCTGACAAAATTGAACGATCCTCTCTGGCTAAGATGTCTGCCAGTTTTCTGGAAGTCCTCTCATACTCCCGCACTAGTCGAAGGGAACTCATCCCAAAGTGTGTAGAAACATATCTGTGAAGATACTCAGTCGTCCAGGTACATAGTAATCTGTGGTTGGTAGAAGAGAGCAACTGGACTTGCTTGAAAAGTCTTGTTCCGCCACTGTCACTGATGTCACTGTTTGCGCTGCTTAACGACATCACGTGACGTCCACCCACTTTCGCTAACTCCACCCAATGTGTCCACCCACTTCCAGCCAGCACGGTTCAGCGCGGTTGTAGTCGAAATGCAACTCCAACAGCCCCGCTCAGCTCGACTCGGCACGGCACGGCTCAGCCGCGTTTGTAGTGGAAAAGCGGCATTAGCCAGAGAGGATCGTTCAATTTTGTCAGCTTGGAACGACCATCACTGAACAGAGGTGGGTGTCTATGACATCTATCAGCCACCTTCAATGCAGCCATCAGCATTCTGATTTGGATTCTATTATGATCCATGAGAGGATAAATACTTGATACTCCCTATTAGACAGACAGAACTGATGATGCCTTTTGGACGAGAGGCGAAACGTCTTCAAGACTTTTCAAGCAAGTCCAGTTGCTCTCTTCTACCAACCACAGATCTCTGGTCAGTTTGTATTTGGAGAAAACGTCCAGTACTTTAAAACTTCTGTGCTGTTATTAATGCACTGGAGTTGTTCTTTAAAAGGACAATACACATCTAGTACTGAGAAGAACTAGAAAGTGCATATCCTGGACCAAATTTTTTTTTTTTTATATGAAAGCATGTCCCTTTACACACTCATCCAAGGCCATCTGTCTACAGCAGAAAAAAATAAAATAAAACGCGTCTGGAAAAATCCCAAGGGAGTCTGGAGCCAGATTTGTGACGTCCCCTGTGGAAGCGCCAGCAGGCTGCGCGAGCTTGCACGGTTTCAGTGCACAGCCTGTGTAGGCCAAGTTTAGCAGCTCGCGATTTTGCATTGAAATATGGAATTGTCACCTGAGCACAATGTTACTTCACCTTTGGATGAAGAATATAATGAGATGTCAGAATTATTTCTTACTCCGACAACAGTCGACTTGTGAATTGCCGATGTTCTTGGTCTTTTTCTCGGCTCTGCTTGGTCCTCGGCTTCGAAGGCCTCAGTGGATGCGGCACTTTGCTTTCTATCAGGGGAGACGAACACGGCTGGCGCCGACACAGATGGAGACGGTGTTGCTTTGGGCGTTCTGACAGATGGAACTGAAATAGTTCTCAAAGTCGTCAGGCCTTGTGAAGTGAGCACCGCAAATAATGCTGTAGTCTGTTGCATGTTGCCGTTTTTTCCGGGTGCCTCGCACGAAGCGCTCCCATTTCTCTCTCATTGTCCGGTCTTTTGGGAAACGATGAGTACTAATCCCATCAAGATTGGTGTTGCTACACCCTCCTACAGTACGATACATCTGTTAACCATTTCAATAATTACGCGATAACGTTGAAGAAATTTGCAGAAAACCACCAGGTCGTTTTCTCATAAACAAACCAGCGCTGATGTAGGATTCAGAGGGAGGCGTCCCGCACGCGACGTCACGAAAATCAGTGTTTGCCTGGAAATCCAAACGCCAAGTTTTTTCAGAGGCGGACCAATTCGCCTCAAATGGCTCGATTTCAACTGAATTTTTCTGGTATTGCGCAAGGGAAAAAAATTGCACAAAAAGAGAGATATTTGACCAAAGTTTAATATAAAATAGGAGAATCGCATTGATCTTGCTCCTGAATTTACCCATGATATGCACTTTAAGGGTGTTTTCACACCTGGTCCCCTTTAAAGGAACCAGACTCAGTCCTCTTTGATGCCCCTTTTCCACCAAATCAGTTCCAGGGCTGGTGCTGGTTCACAACTCGTTCAACTTGCGAGCCAGCTGAGAACCAGTTTGCTTTTCCATAGCTCGCGGTGCTAAGCGAAGCCACGTCATTACATCGCTGTATACATCAGTTACATCGTTGTATACGTCATTACGCCGCTATGTTTGCATAAACCTTGGCGCGAATATCGAAGCAAAAAACGCGGAAGCAGCAGCAACAATAATAATAATAATAATAATAATAATAATAATAAATGACTTCGCATTTGTACAGCTGCTGCTTCTTGTTGCTTAAAAATGGCGATCTTTCGCGGTCTTGTTATTGTTGTTGGTCTTAACAACTCCGCCCCCCCGCTGACGTAAGCGGTTCTTTCCTCTGGCCCAGCAGAGAGTTGGTGCTAGCCTGGAACCGGTTTTTCTGGCCCCAGAGCCAGTTCTTTATCAGTGGAAACAGAAAACCCGGTTCCAAACTAAGCACTGGCCCCGAACCAGCCCTGGAACTGCTTTGGTGGAAAAGGCGATTGAGTGGACCAAAAAGTGGACCAACAGAAAAAGAACTCTGTTCTTTTTGTGTTCACACTGAATTTATTACAAAGAGGACTGGGTTCTCTTTCTGGTCCAGTTAAGCTTTGATGGGGCCTCAGTCCTCTTTCTGTTCACACCAGGTCCTCTAGCGCCCTCAGACCCCCAGTGCACGGAATTCTGGGTAATTTTCTCTTGAATCAAAATGTCTGCTGAAATGCTTGCCCTGCTGTATTCTTTGATCAAAATAGTGCGGATTAAGGAAAATAAAATATTATATATTTATAAAAAAAAAATTTATATATTATATTATTGTGGCCAACTCATCAGTCAGCAAGTTCAGAGAACTGTAAAGCGGCTGTGGTAAGTTCCAAAAGGAAGTTGAGTTTCCCTGCTACAGTCACGTGACCAACTACGGCAAACGAAGAAAGTTAAACTCCAGTGAAAAAGGCGAAGTGAACCCGATGCGCTTTTTGTTCACAATGCGCAGATTAGGCGAACCGTACCGTTGATTTTTAGCGAACCGTACTGAGACCACCTCCTGAGGTGGTCTCAGTTCGGTTCGCTTTAAAGGGGTCTGGGTACAGTTGGAGTGTTCACATATGCGCAAAAAATGCTGAGTCATCGATCTGAGTTGGGTTAGATGGCTGAAAGGGACCAAGTGTGAAAACACCCTCAGGCTTTATGGCTTGTGTGTGTGTGTGTGTATATACACACCTGTGCTTACGAGAGCTCCGGGAATGCGATGACTTGTAGGAATAACCCGAGTACTGGGACTCGTTGTCCATGTCTGGGGCCGGTGGGCGGGGTTTGTGGACCCCAGCTCCGCCCCTGTGTCGCTCTGTTGCTCCGGCCAGCTGGGTTTTGCGCTCGGAGATGGATTTAGACGAGAGAGCAAGCGGCAGCTTCAGCAGCTCAACCTTACTCCTGAGAGAATCTATTTTGGAGGCTGGAGAGATGAAGGAGGACTACTCTGTGTTTGGGAAGAAGAAAAAAAAAAAGTCTGATTTATTAGCTCTTGAAAAACAGGAAATAAAAAAAAAAAAGAATGGTGCCAAGTCAGTGTGTGTGTGTGTGTGTGTGGGGGGGGGGGGGGGGGGGAATAAATAAATATCATCCAAACAATATGGTTAAAATGTCTGGCTGGGAGACTGTTTGAAATGCAGAAACCTGGAAAGTCTTCAACCTGCCCAAACATGCGCACGCACACGCATCACCGCTCCGACTAACTTCCTGCCTTCAGGGCAGTCACACAGCAAACGCCTCGCTACAGCGGCTTATTAGATCCTACACCCTGATAACAAAAACACTTCCTCGAGGAGATTCCTCACTCGGTTCATCTTACGACTTTCAGGAAACGTCTCAAATCCCTGCTCTTCGACATCATCTCGTCCTAAACCCCTCCATGTTCACGCATGTTTAGTTTTTCTCTCTTTACGGTACCTCGGAGCCGTTTGCTCAGCATTCAAGCTCATACTTCACCGAGTCAACTGGACTTATTTGGAAACGCTTAGCCGGGACGTTCAAGTTTGCAGAAATTAAAAACGATTAATTATTAAAGCACAGCCCGAATATTTCACGGAAACCCGTATTATGCTTTAAGGTTGCCAGGCTTTCGTCTAAACCGGGGAACAGGGGCGCTGCGCCCTCTTACCGAAATGCCGATTGAACCCCAAGTCACACTAAGGCCATGCACTTATATGCTACTGCACAACATGCAATCTTTCTCAAAACCATCTTTTCTCCGTGAAAACATCCCAGCAACACCACGTGACAATGCGTCTGATCATCAAATACGTTATAGTTACTCCAAAAATATTCCAATCATAGTAGATACACCGCCAGACGGTGCAAAAACAATCCGAATTGGCATTTTCCAGACTGAGGCGCCATGTTGTTTAGTTGTTTACGTGTCGCGGCTGCTCTCGCGAGATTTGACATGGGTTACATACAAGGTCAGCTGACTTGTAGAGCGAGATTTCTTGAGACTGAATGACCTTACACCCACCGGCGCCGGAGCTTTTGACAGAAGTAGTTCGCGAGTTGTTTTTGTTGACACTTGGGCATTTAAAGATGTCATCCCGCGGCACGAAACGGAAGAAAGCCAAAGACTGTCCAGGGCAGAAGATTACTTCTTTCTTTTTCAATGTTGACAGACAATTTGTTACAATTTCCCTCTCAGATAGCCTCAGAATGTCCCATTGTAGCCTTAATTTTTCAAAGGCTTCGCACGGCAGAGGGGGGGGGACGGACAACCGGCACCACCCCCGTCATGGTGAGCGCCCTCATACTAAATTTTTCTAGAAAAAACCCTGAGGTTGCAATCATAAATCTTCACGTACATTTACAAGAGAAAAACAAATCAACGGACATTGAAAAACTGGAAGAGAGAGCAATAGCGGAAATATTGTCAAAAGTTCTACTTGGAGGTGAAAAGAACGTCACTCACCAAAGCCCTTTTGTTTTGAATAACTGCAATGTAAGAATTAACTACGACTACTAAATAATAAATTATTACTTCCACGAATCACTGATGACTCAGAAGTTTACGCATTTTGAGTTATTTCACTTCGAAGCCCGGGGGATTGGGATAATGATTACAGCCTGTCTGGCTAATGTTTCCCCTCAGCTTTAGCAGCATCGCATGTGCACCTGTCTGCAGTGGAAGCCAGTCCTCGAGTCCAGCGTCTGGTTTTGATCGACTCCGCAGTATGTTTTACGAGCAGCACAGGTGCACAGGATTGTACCGTTCTCGACTCTGATCTAATCTCTGGTGTTAGCTGTGCAGATCCTGAAGGAGGAGTGGAACCATTCATTCATTCATTCAGGGGCCTGGGCTCCCTGGAGGGTATTTTTTTTTTTAACGTCAGAGTTAGTTTCAAACTAACCCTCACTGACTTTCTCCTCATGGTAGAACAATCTTACCAGATGGATTAATCAGCGTACAAGGATAACGAGCAAAGTCACCTTCTGACTGCGCATCATCACCGCGTAATTAAACACATCAGCATATTGTCTAGCCAGACTGGAATATCTAACGGCTCAAAGCTTGCTGAGTGTGAAACTTTTTGTTAGAATAGTTAACGATCAACCAAAGCACCTTGCTTAGATCCCTTAAAGGAGAACTGAAGGCAAAACTCTATTTTATTAAATACAGGAATCCATTTCTGATCGCTATTTTGTCGCTGCTATAGCAAGTTGAGTGTTTGAAATATGCTATGTAATATATCAGTCCATATGTCAAAACAACGGCCGTAAACGAGATTCGTTGAGACCTGTGTGAGACATTGTAGGACGGAAGTAAAATGTACAGCGGAAATCAAAGTGACCGACATCTGCCAACGTCGTCAAAAGACGCGCGCCCCCTCTTTCGAATGCTGACGTAAATCAAGCCGGAAGTTTTGTTTGTTTTCAATCAGCAAATCGAGAAAGTTGGAAAAAAGTAGGCAGTAATCGTCATTTAAACTCTTTTTAATGCAATATTTCATTTGGAAAACAGTTTTCAAAATGGCGGCACTGACGCCTGGCTGCCACTTCACATTTCGAAGTCTTGCGAAGATCGCGCGGATAAGCGACTAGGGATGTTAACCGATGACCGTTTGACCGGTGGTTGACCGAATCAACGTCAACCGGTTAATTTTTTTTTGGTTGTTGGTGAAAAAAAAAAAAAAAAATCAACCGTTTTGAAGCTGCCGATTTTGGAGCGGAGAACCTGGGATTCTGTGTTGTAAACGCTTGGGCCATGCCATGCGGTGTAAGGACGACAGCTGACAAATCAGAAACACCCATTCAGTCATGTCCCGCCCTCCCGCCCCAGTTAAAGACAGCTGACAAATCAGAAACACCCATTCAGTCATGTCTCACCCTCCCGCCCCAGTTAAGGCCAATTTATGCTGACAACCCAGTCCTCGCAGATGGCGTCGCAGATAGCGTCTGCATAGCCCCCCCACCTTCGCAGATGCTCTGCGCGCACCTCCCAAAAATTGTGACCACCGCAGAAGCCTCGCAGACAGCGTCACAGACAAGAGGGCTCTGATTGGTCCACTCTACATCCGCTGTACATGCACTTCCGCTTCACTACTTTCCTGGTTTGGTTTGTTTTCACGACCGCCATTTTTTAAAAACACGAGCGAAGATGGAGCAGCACGAAGAGCGGTTGATTGAGGAAGTACGTACATCTATACGACTCCAGTTCTAGTCATTATAAAAAAAAATAAAATAAAGTTCACCATTATAAGTAACCAGAAGATAAACACTCCACTAACCACACCTAGCGACTTCGCGCCCCCTTGCGTTGTGCCAGTGAATAACATCGCGCACGCCTATTACTCCCCGCTCAACGATAAATTACAACTGTCTGCGAAAAGCTATCTGCGAAAGCCTTGTCGCAAGAGCATGCAGAGGCCTTTAAAGACAGCTGACAAATCAGAAACACCCAGTCAGTCATGTCCCGCCCTCCCGCCCCAGTTAAAGACAGCTGACGAATCAGAAACACCCATTCAGTCATGTCCCGCCCCAGTTGAACACAGCTGCCACTCGGCGAAAGAAAAAAGTGTAGGCACAGGCTTTTTAGCTTACAAATTACTATTCTGTTTTTTTTTTTTTATTATTATTAGAAGGCACATGGAGTTTAGTCCTGCCTTGGCCAGTGCATTCTGAAAGTATGTTTCGGTCTGTAGCCAGCAATGCATGTTATTGCAGATCAGCTCTCTCCACACAAACTAAAGGCGCAGATGCCGACTTTTTCACGGCTTTTTCATGGACTGTAACGGCATTTGCTGATGTAGTAATTTTAATGCAGAATTTACTCTGATGAAATTATTCAGACACTCCAATGCCCCTCCCCCCCAAAAAAAAATCGGTTCTGCACGAGCCGTGAAAAAGGCGCGCCGTTTGCATCCCTGTTTAAACTCATAGGTTAACCGACTTTAACCGGCTAATGAGGCTCGGTGGTCGGTCAAGATATTTTTTTTTTTTAAGTTTTCGCCATCCCTATAAGCAACGCCTGCCGCGGACCAAACGAACTAAATTCAACACCGCTAAAAACTGAACAGGCTGACAAGTATAATATTTAATTGCAATTAGTTGCCAAGATGAGTCACGATATAAGGTTACTAAAACCGAAAACGTAATTGCGTTAAGAAATAAAGCAAGTTTAAAAATGACTACAGTTCTTTTAACCCATATTAATTATAACGCAGGTGACTATAGGAAATCTCATGCACTGATTGGTCAAGAGATTCAGACCATTTTTCGATAACCACCGAGTGATTCGGCAAAACATTGGCCGATCGCTTCGTCACCGTAAATGAGGAAGAATTACAAATGAAAGAAAACGCTGTTCCTAAAAGCGCTAAAGATGCTCCGACGTTTGGTCTAAAACTATTCAAAGGTAGCGTGGGGTTGAGATTTATTTTATCGATTTCAAAACAAAAGTATTTTACATGACTCGGTGTAGATAAGTGGTCCAAGTCTGCGCTGTGACGATTACATTTACATGCTGCTTTTAACCGTCTTGCTGTATGGATGTGAAACGTGGGAGATGAATAAAGGAGACGATAGGGCAGCGAACGTGTTTAACAATACATGTTTGAGAAGGATCCTCCGCATCCGTTGGCAAGATCATACAAGTACGGATGAGTTGCTAGAAAGAGCAAGCATGAAACCACGGAGTGAAGAAGTAGTGAAACTTCGCAGATGGAAGATGATTGGTCGTATTCTTAGGCAAGATCGAGACAATGATTTTAAGTGTGGCAATGACCTGGGCACCAGACGGAAAAAAGGAAGACCAAACAACAACATGGAAACGCACTGTGGAACAGGAAAGAAGAGAGATGGAGGAGCCAACAAGGAGCGGTGGGGGAGCTCTGTGAAGGCCTTGTGTGCCACGAGGCGGACAGAGTGTACAGGGTGCTGCTTTTAAAGTCTGAAATAAAGATCTTTATACACTACCGTTCAGAAGTTTGGGGTCACTTGGACTACGTTCAGACTGCACCCTGAAACGACCCATATCCGATTTTTTTGCCCATATGCGACCTGTATCCGATTTGTTATTGACAATCTGAACGACACAGATGCGATTTTTTTCACATGCGACCCAGGCCGCTTGGATATGTGGTCCTAATTCCGATGCATATCCGATATTTTCACATGCGACTGCAGTCTGACCGGACAGGTCGCATTCATGCGACCTACACGTCATCAACAAGAGACAAACGTCACTATTCTGCGTTGGCTAATCCCGCCTCTTTGGTGGAAAACAACATTTGTACAGTTTTCAGAATTTAAATAGACTTTTATAGAATTGATCAAGCTAATGGTGGATTTGGTAGGGACCTGGATGTTGATCTGTTAGTCTGATTAAATAAAACAGTTTCTATAACTGATTTAACCATCCTATATTACAAGATTGTTCTGGAAATTTCCAGTAATTTGACACCTTCGGTCTCATTAGTCTGCTGCCCACATTAATCAGATTATTGTGCGAGCTCCGCCGCCGCCGCCACAAAAACCACATCGCCAGGTCTCGCCTCATCTCCATAGCAAACTGCACTGGTGTTTCTGCACCTTGAGCCAGCGCTGAGAGAAGCTGCAGAATTCAGCTGGCTATAAACAATCTAAATAAATATTTATAAAAATGTAGAAAAAGTTTATTAATATGACGAAATAAATATGTGCAAATTATTAAGCCTGAATTAAGAGTTTGGTAATACAGCGGCCGTATCCCAAACGACTGCCTACTGAAGCTCGAGTGCACTATATAGAGTTTAAAAATCCATTACTTCCTAGTAACATGTAGTGCACTTATATAGAAATTAGAGAGACATTTAGGAGTCAACCCTCGTTACCAGGCTACACGTTTTCATTTCAGTTCAGAAACAAAAACACACACGAGACCTCACACTTTAACACTAACCAGATAATTAAACAAACAAAAACAAACAAATCGTTAAACATGAAGAGTGCGCTTTTTTTTTTGGTTTACGTATTACGTAGATGTGCTTATTACGTGTCAATTTGCGCATGCGGGACACTTTTGGGTCGTTTTCCGTTCATATTGGAGATCGCATACAAGTCTCATATAATTGGTAATGTGAACGGCCTAACAAAAAAATCGGATTTCACAACAAATCGGATATGGGTCGTTTCAGGTTACAGTCTGAACATAGTGTTTGAAATGTCCTTATTTTTGAAAGAAAAGCACTGTTCTTTTCAATGAAGATCACTTTAAACTAATCAGAAATCCACTCTATACATTGCTAATGTGGTAAATGACTATTCTAGCTGCAAATGTCTGGTTTTGGTGCAATATCTCCATAGGTGTATAGAGGCCCATTTCCAGCAACTCTCACTCCAGTGTTCTAATGGTACAATGTGTTTGCTCATTGCCTCAGAAGGCTAATGGATGATTAGAAAACCCTTGTACAATCATGTTAGCACAGCTGAAAACAGTTTAGCTCTTTAGAGAAGCTATAAAACTGACCTTCCTTTGAGCAGATTGAGGCTACGTCCACACGACAACGAAATGTTATTTAAAAATATATCACGTCCAAACGGGCAACGATCAGTAAAATGTCAGGTCCATATGGCAACGCAATGCTTGCTGAAAACGATGCAATACACATGCCACACCTCTAGGGGAGCTGTAAGACGGTCCCTTCGGAGACACCAGAACAATAGAAGTAAGGACGCATGCGCATAAACTATTATGCGCGAGACTTCATATTAGCCACAAAGTCAGGAAAATCTGTTCGTAAAATTACATTATAATGACCAAATACAATGAAAAGTATTTTTCCAGTCTCACCTGTGAAAGGTAATCCCATGTGATCTCGTTTGGACGGCAAACCTGTTGGTACAGTTAAACGCAGCTAATCTTTATTCTCCGCTTTGACCTATCCAATATGGCGGCGAGGATGACGTATGATTCTACGCGGAAGGCGGCGTCTTTAATGGTCCGGAATAAATTGAATGCTACACGTTGATGGATTAATTTGCTCTTCTACGCCCTTTTTGAGGAATGTATTGTTGGACTAAAACCAACATCTGAAGAGGTGAGATCGCTCCTTTATTTCCCTATTTTTGCTGGCGGGATTGACTCTGCCCTAAGGGCTATTCTCTCTCTCTCCCTCTCTCACTTTGCACCATTACACAATAAATATTCACAGTGAAAATATTTTGTAAGCGCGTTTCATGAACCAAGTTATAGGATTTGTTGACAACTCGCATCGAGTTCGTTACACTTCTACCCGGCGTGAAGCACTCACAGTCATGTGGTTGTGACGTCATCGTAAACAAATCCGTTCTACTCATCCAGACGACTTCACAACGGCAACGTTGCCAGATCTTTCCACTCTGGAACCCGTTCTCAAAAAGATTGCGTTTTGGGCACCCAAAACGCCGGTGCCGTGTGGACGCCAGGCCTAAACGATAAGCAATTGTATCGGAGTCGCCTGAATCCGTTGCCATGTGGACAGGGCCTGAGTTTCTGGAGCATCACATTTGTGGGGTCGATTAAATGCTCAAAATGGCCAGAAAAATGTCTTGACTATATTTTCTATTCATTTTACAACTTATGGTGGGAAATAAAAGTGCGACTTTTCATGGAAAACACAAAATTGTCTGGGTGACCCCAAACTTTTGAACGGTAGTGTATTTTTTTTAAAAAACATCACCTGTGTATTCATCAGAGGTGGACAGTAACAAAGTACATTTACTCGAGTACTGTACTCAGCGCTGGAAACTAACGGTGTCCCGACGTCCCGGGGACCATAAAAAATGTCATCGGGACACAAAATTATCATATCTGGGACAATCCCGGGACAATGGAAAAAAATAGATCTAGAAAAAAAGTTCTACATTAATATTATTTACAAAGCCGTAACACATACGTAGACATTCACCTAATTTGTCAATTTTAATTTTAAAACGTTAACAGCGAAAAATACATAGTAGCTACACTTTCGATGCACCTGCATCCGTAGGCTACAGAGCAGCGCATTCTGTTCTAGAATCTTCGGCCGGAGTCCGCATTATATGGACTTGGAATGGAATTGCTACCGCACACGCTGCGCCGACTCTTGCCAGAACAAAAACGCTTAGGTGGTTGAAGCGGACCGACCGCGGGGAAGAAACTGAAAGCCCAGACATAACGTCTCCGGGACCTTCAGGATCCAAAGTGTCATCGCCTGGTCTGCAGGCAACGCTAGCAACTGAATGAACTTAATGAACACTGTTAGACACGTTATAGAATACAACAGGAATGATGTGGATGATATTGACGGAAGATACCGTTCAACAGAATAAGTGAGTTTTCTTGGTGTCTTTCTAGTTCACAAAGTTTAGTCAGTCAGCAGCACAGCTAGGCTCGGACCTGCCACTATGCTGATGCTGCTAACATTTGCACCCGGCAGCGAAAGTTCATAAAAATGGATAACGGAAAGTTCATAAAAATGGATAACGGAAAGTTCATAAAAATGGATAACGGAAAGTTCATAAAAATGGATAACGGTAATGGTGAAAATTATAAGTCGGCCTTATAAGTGCCAACAGATATTCAAGGTATAAGTAGATTAAATGAACATAAAAGGGGTCTTATTTTCAACTAAAGTGTACTGCAGATGTAGGGAGTTGAAACATTTTCTGAATGAGCTAGTTGGCCCCTTTAAATAAACGGGTATCTATTCATACAGTGAGATCGCCAAAGTTTAATAAACTGAAAATGCAATAACTAATTTTGAAGTAGATGATGTATAGGACATGTGTCACTTGTGTCTTGTGACTTATTGTAAAAATGATATAAAGGGTTCAAAATCGCATAGTTACAAATATAATAGTAACTTCATATGATGGGCGGCACGGTGGTGTAGTGGTTAGTGCTGTCGCCTCACAGCAAGAAGGTCCTGGGTTCGAGCCCCGTGGCCAGCGAGGGCCTTTCTGTGTAGAGTTTGCATGGACCCCGTGTCCGCGTGGGTTTCCTCCGGGTGCTCCGGTTTCCCCCACAGTCCAAAGACATGCAGGTTAGGTTAACTGGTGACTCTAAATTGACTGTAGGTGTGAATGTGAGTGTGAATGGTTGTCTGTGTCTATGTGTCAGCCCTGTGATGACCTGGCGACTTGTCCAGGGTGTACCCCGCCTTTCGCCCGTGGTCAGCTGGGATGGGCTCCAGCTTGCCTGCAACCCTGTAGGGCAGGATAAAGCGGCTAGAGATAATGAGATGAGATGAGACTTCATATGATATTAACCACTGGTTATTTCAGAGAGGAAAAAAATGGGGACACTATTGCTTCCATTCGGGACAATACAACACAGAATTCGGGACCACTGGGGGACACAAAGAAAAAAAAGTTAATTTCGAGCCCTGACTGTACTTTGAGTATCTGTACTTGAGTGTTGTTTTTTTGGAAACTTCTGACTTTAACTTCACTACATTTGAAAGGTAAATATCATACTTTTCACTCCACTACATTTCTATCAAGCTCCTCGTTACTATGAAGCAGCTTTGAAAGCGGATGTTTTTCTCTTCTTTTCTAAAACATGATTGTTTTTTTTCGCAGGTGACACTGAGACAGCTGATCAGTAATCACTAGGGTCACGTCACGTCCATAGACTGGATAAAATCAAGATAAATGATTTCTCAACAGCATTATTTGAACACAGTTGATGGCAGAATGGAAGGAGGCGGGTCTTCTGGAGAACGCACGCGCTCATGACCATACCCAGAACCCATGTTTCAGTTTTCTGAAAGGATTAAAGATTCGTTTTAAACGTTTGCTGAAAACGAACCACATCACAGCCTACAAAAACTCGCTGTCCAACCTGCGGAAGCATACTGAAGTGTGTAAACGTTTTATTCCAAGAGAAAGCTTGCAATGAAGTCGTCTGTGCTTTTATAGCTAGCGATAACGTTGCAAACGTAGCTGTGCGGTCTGGTTAGTCAAATGACTTTCTATGGATTTTCTCGCCAAGTTACCGTAGCTTTGTTCACGGCTAACGTTTACACATAGCGAGTTAACTTGGACGGGCGGCACGGTGGTGTAGCGTTTAGCGCTGTCACCTCACAGCAAGAAGGTCCTGGGTTCGAGCCCCGGGGCCGGCGAGGGCCTTTCTGTGTGGAGTTTGCATGTTCTCCCCGTGTCCGCGTGGGTTTCCTCCGGGTGCTCCGGTTTCCCCCACAGTCCAAAGACATGCAGGTTAGGTTAACTGGTGACTCTAAATTGAGCGTAGGTGTGAATGTGAGTGTGAATGGTTGTCTGTGTCTATGTGTCAGCCCTGTGATGACCTGGCGACTTGTCCAGGGTGTACCCCGCCTTTCGCCCGTAGTCAGCTGGGATAGGCTCCAGCTTGCCTGCGACCCTGTAGAACAGGATAAAGCGGCTAGAGATAATGAGATGAGTTAACTTGGACACTGTTAGCTAGCATGTAAAAACGGAGTTACGCTAACGTGAAAAACATTAACTTATCTGAAGTCCTTTCAGAAAAACGTTTTAGCATAATCTTGCCAAATAAACAATATAGAAATCTTTCTTTTCTAGTACCGTTAGCTACCCAATATGATTTCGAGTTTGCTAGCATGTCAGGTGGAGCTTCACTGACTAGCTAGCTTAGCGTTAAACCACCATGATGGCACAGCACACGTTCATTTGGTGAATTCACATTTCTGTCTTTGGTAACGGCGTTAGGTTTTGTAAGCGTTGTGGCAATAATACAACGATGCACTGACAGAAAATGTACTTTTAAAATCAAGTACTTTAACTGGACAACTTTCACTTGTATCGGAGTAACATCTGACCAACATCTGACCAGCGGGATCTGTACCTTGACTTAAATAATGAAGTCAGGTACTTTGTGTATAAATACCAGAGGTGGACAAACAATTAAACACCTCAGGCTCAGTAAATATCAATAAATAACCTCGACTTCGTCCCAGTTATTATTCAATCAATATTCACTTCACGCAATAAAAAACCGTGCGCTCTGATTGGCTACTCTACGACGAGGATATCAGCTCCTATACCGTGAGTAGAGAAAAACAAAATGGTGGTGCGTTGCTGAACCAACCGAGGCCGAAATAAAAAAATCTACTCAAAAACAAAACCACATGCCAAGAATGGCTTTTTTTTTTTTACTTTTACAGAATTATTGCATTTTTCATAAATTGCGCCTGTAATTTCATTGGTTTGTTTACATTCTAAGCGGAAATTATTTCGTCGGACATTTGATATAAAAAGTTTATAGAATTTGCAAAAAGTACAAATAAAATGCTCCGTTTCTCAAAATCCAGTGAATGTGGATAGAATAAAAAAAAGTTATTCCATTCAATCTGGTCGTGCTACGCACCTCATCAGCCATCAGCTCACGTACGACTCGATTTCATGGAATAACTTTATATATGAAGAGTTCAGATGCAAAACCCTCTAAACGCCATCTCCGTGAAAAATGAGTTAGGGATGTTGTGTGAATCCTGGTTACATCTAGTATATGTAAATGAAATATTTCTGTAAAAAAATAAAATAAAAACCACTCCCCGTCTTGTCTAAAAAACTGGTTTAATATCAAACCCCTCTAAACGCCGCTTCGATTTAGCAACAAAAGCCTCTATATTCAACAACCAATCAGAACGTCACTTGGACTCACGTGCTTTAACGCTAGTAAACAAAGTCTCATCAAGGAAGCTGCAACTTTATTCAGAGGGAGATTTCGCGAAATGCCAGATAATACCAACATGGATTACGATGGCATGGATGAACCTGTCCTCCAGACAGTGAATGGGCGGAGAAAACGGTGCGTTGTTGAAAATCATGTTCGCTATAAAGCGAAAATGAACCGATATAGTGGCGAAAATACTGAAAATGGAATAGCCTGCAATCACAACAGGTTGATGTGCGCTGCGGCAAGCTTAACTCAGAACGACCTGGCATACTTTAAAAATCGGCTATACACATCTAAAGATAAAGTTGAACAGGACGCTATACTTCTGTCCCACTTGGAGATTATGCCGGTTCAACGG
Organism: Neoarius graeffei; assembly: GCF_027579695.1. NCBI lineage: Eukaryota > Metazoa > Chordata > Actinopteri > Siluriformes > Ariidae > Neoarius > Neoarius graeffei. The sequence goes on from NC_083569.1 coordinate 97,757,871, forward strand.
AGGAGGGAACAAGTTGATGAAGAAGACAAGAGACGGCAGAGAGACGTGACCATCAAATACTCCGTTCTGAAGGAAGATAAAACAAGGGTTCCTGAGAGGTGTTGGTATTAGTATTAGGTATTACCTAAAAATATGGTGCAATTTGCTCATGATCATAGGTCCCATATTAAATTAGCTATTTAAGTGAGCCAACCACACCATCATCATCACAACCACCCCATATGTGTGGTATCATAATTTTCAATATTTTCAATTGTATCTTTGGTGGTTTTGTAACACTTACCCATGTCTGTAAGGAAAAAATGGATTTAGAGGTTTTTGCACACAAACCACATATGGATTTAGCTGGTTTTGACGCTAAATAAAAAAATAATTGCTAAAAAACAGTAATTTGGCTGAAGTAACATTTGTGAGATTAACATATTTTTCACTAACTAATAACCTTGTGATTTCAAATAAAACTAGCTTTCTATACTTAAATATGAAGGCCTGATAAAAAAAAATGGCCTTTTTCTCAAAAAGTGGTCAAATGGATTTAGGGAGTTTTGCATCTGAACTCTTCATATATATTATTTTGCCTCTCCTTTTTACTGTCATCAGTTTTCAAAGAATCAAAACCTAAGCCTCGGAAACCCACTGGATCTTCCACTGAATAATAAAATCTAAGATTTGTTCACGTTGGCTTCGTATATTTTTTTTTTCGAGATCACACCAACCGTCCAACATGCCACTGGAGCCAGTGACCGTTTTAAAAATGATCAACCCTGCGACATTTCAGAGGGAAAAAGCCGAGATACGGTATTGTTACAGCTGAGAAGAATGGCTCCGAGGACGTGAAGCTGAAACAAAAAGACCCCGAAAGGAAACGATTTCACAATCTCTCGGCGCACCGTGAAACTCTAACAGCGACACAATAGCGTGAACCTTATCGAGGCGTTCACAAGGGCTACAAATCAAGTTTATGACTGCAGTGCGACGTTCACGTCTTGATAACATGAAGTCCCTGAGCAAAAAAAAAAAAAAAGTTAATTATATAAACTTAATATTACTCACAACTTCAGGACAGCAACTAACTTCTGAGCCAACAATAGAGAAATTCAGCTTGGGTGTTTCCAATCCACGCTTTCACAGCGAGGTCTCATCATTCTCTCTCTCGCTCACACACACACATTCTCCACGCATCGGCTGCCGTATCCGGGGTGACCAAGCTTGGCTGTTACCATGGAAATGAATAAGGGGGTACAGGAGCTGGGAATGGCATGGGGGCTGTGTTTCTATGGTCATGTGACCTTTGACCACACAGGCCCGTTTCATTACGGATGCAGAAACGTCGCAGCGATCCGTTCGTGTACGTGTTTACCTGACTGTGCGCGGGTCAGAAAGAAGTCAGTTCCTGAAATAACGCTTGAAGAAACAGGATGAAGTGTTCTACGGATTCCTGATCTAATCGTTTAATTGTAGGACGTCGGCTCTTTTCATTCGTCTCTCTCTGAACCTAATGCGTGTCATGCGAGGATGACACAAGGTTTCCTATTAAGAAAAGCTGTTTTTTGGCGTTTCTCTCTCACTCCTTCCTTCACCCACACACACTTGTCAGGAATTGTTTACAAAGCTGATCCGACAAGTCAGGGACACCATTTGTCGAGGGCAGATTCCCAACACGTGCCACCTATCAATCTGAATAGACTCTCTCTAACATTTTAAAGGAGAACTATCAACAACTCTCGTTTTATTAAATATCGGAACACATTTTTGATCGCCATTTTGTCACTGCTATAGCAAGTTATGAGTGTTTGAAATATGCTCCAATACATCAGACCATATGTTAGGGCTGCACGATTCTGGAAAAAATGTGCATCAACCGCTCTTCGTGTTGCTCCATCTTCGCTCGTGTTTTTAAAAATGCCGGTCGTGAAAACAAACCAAACCGGGAAAGTAGGGAAGCGGAAGTGCGTGTACAGCGGATGTAGAGTGGACCAATCAGAGCCCTCTTGTCTGCGACGCTGTCTGCGAGGCTTCTGCGGTGGTCACAATTTTTGGGAGGTGCGCGCAGAGCGTCTGCGAAGGTGGGGGGGCTACGCAGACGCTGTCTGCGAGGACTGGGTTGTCAGCATAAATTGGCCTTAATACGGTCAAGGCAGTTGTGGTAATGTGCAATGTGCACAATGTCCATGGCTATAACCTCCATGAAGTTCACCTAGAACAGATACTCACACATTCTGTTAGCCAGAACACCAATAAAATAAAAAACGCAGAGAAGACCCAATTACTTCGAAAATGAACTGCTTTTTTGGACATTCATTTTCAGGGGTCTTATTTTGTACAGTTTCATACTGCACTTTGTGGTGGCGTTTGAGGTGGCTAAACAGGTTGGTCGTATTGCCCTGCTTTGCTGCTACTCGGGCAGAACATATGATGCAGTGTGCATCGCACTGGTTTAAACCCGAAATACTGCCACACCAAAGAATGCGAACCTCTCTTAGGAACAAACTGTGTTGGACGACTTGCCTGGCTCTCTTCGCCGACACCTGGGTTTTCATCATCCTCCATTTTCCTCATGCAGACTTCGCATATCTCTTCACTCACTCATGCTGCTGTGTTTCGAAAAAACAAGCATCTCTTTCTGCCTTACTTGCCGCTGAATCACGTGACGTGCAGGTCCATTCATGATTGGTTTAGGGAGAAAGCCTGCTGCTACGCGCAACCACATGACGTGCAGGTGCATTTAGGATTGGTTGAGGGAGAAAGCAACTACAGTGGACTTTACGGGAGCACAGAGGGAAACTAAAGTGTGACGCGGCTCGTGATGGAAAAAAAAAACAAAACAGAAGAATCGTCTCTAATCAAAAAGTGAATCGCATGTAGGTGTGAACCGAGATCGCGGTTTTTTAACAATATATCGTGCAGCCCTACCATATGTCAAAGCAAAGCGTAATCAAGCCGGAAGTTTTCCCTGTGTCCGAAATCGCTCCCTACTCACTATACGGTGTGGACGCCATTTTGTAGTGCTGTCCGAAACCTTAAGCCGGTATCTCACTGGGCTGCGACAGCTTGCGAACGTCATTCGCGAGAGTTTCAAAAGTGTCTTGAAACGTTCGCGGGGCTTCTTAATTTCCTCGCATGAGTCACAAACTGTCGCTCCTTCATCGCTGAAATTTTGAACATGTTCAAAAAACTTGCGCGACAAAATTTCTCTCAAAACAGCCACAAATGCGTGGCGAACCCTTCTCAAGTCAGTTTCCCTAAGGCTTCCTGTACTTCCCTGCCTGCTGAGGGAAAGCCAGGCTGCGACAGCCTGCGACTAGTTGGAGACACAATTGCGGTAAAATATGCGAATATCAATTCAGTGTGATTCCAAGTGAAAATTGTCGCCAATTCGCATATTTTATCGCAATTGTTGTCCCTCCAACTAGTCGCAGCCCAGTGAGATCCTACCCTATGTACGAAACGCGCTCAGGTCGCAGGCAAGCTGGAGCCTATCCCAGCTGACTACGGGCGAAAGGCGGGGTACACCCTGGACAAGTCGCCAGGTCATCACAGGGCTGACACATAGACACAGACAACCATTCACACTCACATTCACACCTACGCTCAATTTAGAGTCACCAGTTAACCTAACCTGCATGTCTTTGGACTGTGGGGGAAACCGGAGCACCCGGAGGAAACCCACGCAGACACGGGGAGAACATGCAAACTCCGCACAGAAAGGCCCTCGCCGGCCACGGGGCTCGAACCCGGACCTTCTTGCTGTGAGGCGACAGCGCTAACCACTACACCACCGTGCCGCCCCGTATAATCTATATTTATCACAAAAATACATGTGTACTTATTTTTGAAAACCCACCAGCTGCCTGATCTGGCACATTTTAATTGTGCAACAGTAATGACGTAAAAACCAGCGCGACGGACTCGTCCTTATCCCGTCGTCTTTCCGACTCTTCTCGACTCCATGTTGGTTCGAAGTCGTATGGAATGATATGGCGATCCGGCCACTGCGTGAACAGTTTTCAAAATGGCGGCGGTGCCGACATGTCACATTTGAAGTCTTGTGACGATCGTGCGGATAAGCGACGCTTGCTGAGGACCAAACGAACTACGTTCAACATGGCTAAAAACCGAAAAGGCTGATAAGAAGTGTAATACAAATTTGCCAACACGAGTCACGATATAAGGCTAATAAAACCGAAAGCATAACTGAATAACACGTTAATTAAGAAATAAAGCAAGTTTAAAAATGACTGCAGTCTGCCTTTAACTCTTCACCCCTTAAAGCAGTTGCTCCAGCAACCCTTGGTGGCAAATATACAGAATACTGTTCACCCTTAGAACATATTTACAAGAAAAAAAGTCTAAAGTCAAGGTTTTAGACAAGGCGTCACATGTCGTCATTATGGGATATACACGGGGTCGTCATTAAGGGGTAAAGAGTTAACAGAGTTCATTCAGAGGATAACTAAGAGAATTAAATTATACTATATTTGGTTGTCTAATACCCTGTCCACCGATACGATACTGCTTTCGTACCGCAACACCTGTCCACACTAGCAACTATACCGGTACTGTAGCGGTATAAAGGCCTCTGCATGCTCGTGCGACAAGGCTTTCGCAGATAGCTTTTCGCAGACAGTTGTAATTTATTGTTGAGCGGGGAGTAATAGGCGTGCGCGATGTTATTCACCGGCACAACGCAAGGGGGCGCGAAGTCGCTAGGAGTAGTTGGTGGGTGTGGTTAGTGGAGTGTTTATCCTCCGGTTAGTTATAATGACTAGAACTGGAGTCTTATAGATGTACGTACTTCCTCACTTCCTCAATCAACCGCTCTTCGTGCTGCTCCATCTTCGCTCGTGTTTTTAAAAATGCTGGTCGTGAAAACAAACCAAACCGGGAAAGTAGGGAAGCGGAAGTGCGTGTACAGCGGATGTAGAGTGGACCAATCAGAGCCCTCTTGTCTGCGGCGCTGTCTGCGAGGCTTCTGCGGTGGTCACAATTTTTGGGAGGTGCGCGCAGAGCGTCTGTGAAGGTGGGGGGGCTAGGCAGACACTGTCTGCGACGCCATCTGCGAGAACTGGGTTGTCAGCATAAATTGGCCTTAACTGTATCAGTACGAAACCCACAAATGTATGGGTTTCGTACCGGTACAGTATCGGTACTGTAGCGCTTCGCTGTAGTGTGGACAGATGAAGCGGCTCTGTATCGATACAAATATAATGCGCAAGCGCAATGAACCATTCCTACGTCTTCGCTGAATAAAATAGTCAAGAACGGAGATTCGTTTTCTTTGTTTCTTTCTCAACTGCCTCGCGCGTTTTATACGATTCGACTGAATAAATGACCACCAGAAATACAGACTGTACACTGACAACAAAAAGCACACCCACGTTGTTTCATCCGCCATATTCTCGGAAGGAAGTTGCTCGGTAACCACGGAAACATTTTGTGCACGGGGATTTCAACTACCGTGAAAGAAAACCGTAAACATTTCTCGCTAGTGTGGACAGATGCACTAAACTGTACCGGGATACTTTGTATCGATACAGTTACACCACTATCGGACCGGTATATATGTGAACACAGCTTAAATTGACGCAAAGAACTTTAGACTGCCTCAAAGCTTAAAAAAATAAATAAATAAAAATGCTTTAAGGTCGTCCCAATCCCACCGTTAATACAATACCAATATCTGATCCTCGAGTACTCATACAGCTCATGTCTCGATCGTTTTTTAATGGTTTGCATTCACAGCTCGAAACATAAATGCCGATGGAGTCAACATTTCAGGCCGATATTGACCCGGAAACGTACTCCATACTGGATTCCACCAATTTTACCCACGTCTGTTTCTTCTGTCTGAACCAGAGCTGTCTGCGTAACCACACAGTAATGCTATAAATGTGTCAGATCTATAAAACTCATTAGTGGTGTACTGTTTCAACATACTGCGTAGCGTAGTGGTGTGTGGTTTGGGACACATCCAATGGCTTCATTTAACCTAATGCTGTACTCAGACTCAATTCAGGTGCCGAATTATCACTCATATGGAACGTTTTGACAAATTAGAAACTTGGGGACCTTTTAAGCCTGTTTTAATTTGAAAAAAGGGGCCTTGAGACAAAATCTAGAGCCTTTCAGGCTCGAGTTCACATCACAGCCGCCGTTATACGTGTTTATAAAGCAGGTTCGTTCAAACCATCAGCACTGATCATTCTCATGTCCCAAACGCTCACCTCCTTGCTTTTTAGAGATATTACATTTTAAAAAGTACTCAACGTGAGCAGGCAGGACTGTCGCCTCACAGCAAGAAGGTTCCGGGTTTGAATCTTGCAGCTGGCTTAGGGTCTTTCTGTGCTCATTTTGATGTTCTCGTCAGTGCCTGCGTGGGCTCCCTCCATGCAGATTAGGTCAACTCTAAATTACACCCGTAGGTGCGAGTGTGACTGGTTGTTCGTCTCGGCGTTAGTGAACCACGGGACTGGCTCCAGCTCCCTGTGACCCTGACAAATCAGCAGTACACAATGGACAGAGGAATAAAAAGCGAATCAACATTCTCTCTCCATCATTGCTTCTTTTTGTCTGCGCTATTGATAAAGCTGAGAAACGTTCATGACGCCATGACCAAAGACGACTTATTTCTATAAGGCGGCAATCTGAATTATTTTCCACTCTAATCTATTCCAAGTTAACACTCGCCTTCTTTCTTCATGTGCCCTTATTTACAATGTCATTAATCATGAAGAATAACTAGTATGTAAATTAGTCTGTGACGTCACCTAGCAACTTTTTGAGCCTTTTTTTTGCCTTAAAAAAAAAAAAGAAGGAGTTGGCAATACAGTCAGGGAGGACAAAGGCACAAGAATCATGGAAAGGGTTTGATTTATAATCCAAAATGTCTTTCACAGGTGCTTATTATGGCTCAGATATCGAGTTACACATTATTCCAAGTCTGACCTGGTCCTTTAGTTGTTGTTTTTTTTTCAACTTTATTCATTCATCACGGCGGCACGGTGGTGTAGTGGTTAGCGCTGTCGCCTCACAGCAAGAAGGTCCTGGGTTCGAGCCCCGGGGCCGGCGAGGGCCTTTCTGTGTGGAGTTTGCATGTTCTCCCCGTGTCCGCGTGGGTTTCCTCCGGGTGCTCCAGTTTCCCCCACAGTCCAAAGGCATGCAGGTTAGGTTAACTGGTGGCTCTAAATTGACCGTAGGTGTGAATGTGAGTGTGAATGGTTGTCTGTGTCTATGTGTCAGCCCTGTGATGACCTGGCGACTTGTCCAGGGTGTACCCCGCCTTTCGCCCGTAGTCAGCTGGGATAGGCTCCAGCTTGCCTGCGACCCTGTAGAAGGATAAAGCGGCTAGAGATAATGAGATGAGATTCATTCATCACACACTTGTGAAATTCCTCTGTACATTTAACCCATCTGAAGCAGTGAACACACACATACCCAGAGCAGTGGGCAGCCATGCTAACAGCACCCAGGGAGCAGTTGGGAGTTCGGTGCCTCGCTCAAAGGCACCTCAGCCCAAGGCCGTCCCATATTAACCTAACCGCATGCCTTTGGACTGTGAGGAAAACTGGAACACCCGGAGAGAACAAACAAACTCCGCACAGAAAGGCCCTCGCCGGCTACTGGGCTTGAACCCAGGACCTTCTTGCTGTGAAGCAACCGTGCTAACCGCTTAAGCCAGTATCTCACTGGGCTGAGACAGCCTGTGACTTGTTGGAGAGACAACAATTGCGATAAAATATGCAAATTGGTGACAATTTTCACTTGGAATCACACTGAATTGATATTCGCATATTTTATCGCAATTGTGTCTCCAACTAGTCGCAGGTGAGATACTGGCTGTAGAACTCACACTTCCTGTCTCATGGAAACTGACTTGAGAAGAGTTTATGATGGCTTTGCGACACCAGCGACGCATTTGTGGCTATTTTGAGAGAAATTTTGTCGCACGAATTTCTGGAACATGTTCAAAATTTCAGCGACGAAGGAGCGACACTTTGCGACTCGTGCGAGGAAATTGAGAGGCCCAGTGAATGTTAAGACGCTTTTGAAACTCTCTCGCAAATGACGTTCGCAATTTGTCGCAGCCCAGTGAGATACTGGCTTGTGTGTCCAGAGCATCCTCTGGGTGTGACTTTCAACTGTCCACATGGGGCCGTTGATGTACTCTTTACAAGACACCAGGATTCAAGTGAATAGCTTGAAAGAGTAAAAGGATGTGCACGTAAAACAACTATAGAGGACACAAGTAGAATAAGCACATCAGAGGGACAGCACGTGTGGAGAGCTTGGGAATTCAGCTAAGGGCCTCTGCACACTCTTGCGACAAGGCTTTCGCAGATAGCTTTTCGCAGACAGTTGTAATTTATCGTTGAGCGGGGAGTAATAGGCGTGCGCGATGTTATTCACCGCCACAACGCAAGGGGGCGCGAAGTCACGAAATCGCTAGGAGTAGTTGGTGGATGTGGTTAGTGGAGTGTTTATCCTCCGGTTACTGATAATGACTAGAACTGGAGTCGTATAGATGTACGTACTTCCTCACTCCCTCGATCAACCGCTCTTCGTGCTGCTCCATCTTCGCTCGTGTTTTTAAACATGGCGGTCGTGAAAACAAAACAAACCGGGAAAGTAGGGAAGCGGAAGTGCGTGTACAGCGGATGTAGAGTGGACCAATCAGAGCCCTCTTGTCTGCGGTGGTCACAATTTTTGGGAGGTGTGCGCAGAGTGTCTGCGAAGGGGGGGGGGGGGGGGGGGGGGCGGCTTCGCAGACGTCATCTGCGAGGACTGGGTTGTCAGCGTAAATTGGCCTGGCGAGAGATGAGACTGAGATGGTATGGGCACATCCTAAGAAGAGATGCAGACCATGTTGGAAGGAGAATGTTGAGGATGGAGCTGCCAGGCACACGAAAACGAGGAGATACATGGATGTGGTGAGAGAGGACATGAAAGTGGCAGGTGTGGTAGAGAAGGATGCGGAAGACAGGGAGCAATGGAGACGAAAGATCCGCTATGGTGACCCCTAATCGGGAGCAGCCAGAAGAAGAAAGGACACAAGTGTATGGGTTGGTTCTCAGGAGGTTCTCAAGCTGCTGTAGATGTCCATGTTGAGCTCTGCTCCAGGTCTGAGGAGACACCAGGAGGCATTGTTCTCCTTGCAGTTTCAGTTTTGAGAGAAATTGTTGCATGAATTTTTGGAACATGTTCAAAATTTCAGCGACGAAGGAGCGACACTTTACGACTCGTGCGAAGAAATTGAGAAGACGCTTTTGAAACTCTCTCGCAGCCCAGTGAGATACTGGCTTTACACCACTTTAAGCAAAAAAAAAAAAAAAAGTGTTTATCTTTAAAATAAATACAATTAAGTCGAGCTACATATCGTAAAAAAAAAAGTATTTAAAAAAAAACCAAAACATAAAATGTGAGATAGTGTAGTGATGTGCAATAATATCAGGTTAATGGGTTGTTTCAGGTAACTATGGCGAGGCAGGCAGAAAGGCCTGAAAGCCTCGGCGTGGGAGTGGTGGGGATAGCCGGGGAGGGTCGCTGACGCCCCCGCCACCCACTCACGGAGAGCCCGAGGCTTTGAGGCCTACGCCGAGAAAGAAAAGAAAGAAAAAGAAAGGAAGCGACTGTTTGGTTGGCGTAAATATATATATGCATGTTACACAAGCTGCACCTGTACATTTGTAGAAATATTTCACAATATTTTATGATAAATAAAATTATTTTTTTTTTAAATCCACAACACACACCGAGACAGAGAGAGAGAGAGAGAGAGACCACACACCCACACACTTCACTTAAACTCACCGAGTGTGTTTTTAAACATGGTATGAGATTAAGGTTTTTTTTAAATAAATAATTATAATAAACCAAAAATAATGCAAAACGTTTTGTTGCGTTAAATGAAGAAAAAGTAGTAGCTTCATGCAAAACTACCCGGACAAAGAAATGCCAAGGCAAAAGACAATCATTAAAAAAAAAAAAATTATAATTCAGTTTCATCAGTGTTTACACAACAAGAGCTGGTAAATGATAAATAAATAAAAACAAAAACAAGTGCAGACTTGCTTGCAAGCTCTGGTGTGAGGATTTCTTGAAGGAAGAAAGAAAAGAAAAGAAACCCAAAAGGCGCTTTCACAACAAACTAATAATAAAGGTGGAGAAAGTGTCTGGATTAAAAGGAGGAGGAAAAAAAGCGATTTACCTTTCTTCAGGAGGGACTACAGTGGACTGGTGAGGATCCTGGAACACAAAGAGAAGCCAAGAAGAAGAAGAAGAAGAAGCTCTCCAAACAAACAAACAGCAGCTTTCCCAAAAAAGCGACTCAAATCTCACATCCAGGGCTTTTCAGGTCAGAGAAAAAGCACTATTGGAGCTGGGTGTGTTGTCAGAATGGATAATAAACCTCCAGGAGATGTTCTCAGGTCAGAGAGAGAGAGAGTGAGTGGTGAATGAGTGTGAAAACTGTCCTTCATTCACTAGTCGAGTGTAAACGCTAGTGCTGCAACTCAAATGAACCGCATTAAACACCAGAGAAACACTACAGGCTTCATTACTGCGACCCTGTGCACAAGACTTTGGACTGAACCTCCCATTTTACACTTTGCACAAACTCAAAAAACAGCAGGAAGAAGAAAAGAAAAAGAAAATCCTCAGGTCTGCTTCGATCCGAACCGAACCCGTTGTTCTGGATCAGATCACTTACTCTCTAAGTATTTCCGCCTCCTTTCATTCAAATCCAGGCTGCTGTTGTCCCGACTACGCCCCAAACCCTCTCCCCTTCTCCTCTCCTCTCCTCTCCTCCCCCATGTTCCTGCTCTCATCCCATCCCACCCCACATGAATCCCTGAACGACTCCTCGAAGAGAGTCAGGTGCACGAACCGACTCTCAGAATTCAAAGTTGTCGCTGAATCCTCGATTCTGATTGGTCAGAATCAGCATGCAGCCATCAGGATTCGGATTCTATGATGATCCATGAGAGGATAAATACTTGATGCTCCCTATTAGACTGGATGTGAGGGCGATCTGGCTGCGACATCTGTCACCCCATTGATCGCTAGGGTTAGTCAGACAGAACTGAGGAAGCCTTTCGGATGAGAGGTGAAACGTTTTCAGGAATCTTCAAGCAAGTCCAGTTGCTCTCTTCGACCAACCACAGATTGCTATGTACCTGGATGACTGAGTATCTTCACAGATATGTTTCTACGCACTTTGGGATGAGATCCCTTCGACTGGTGCGGGAGTATGAGAGGACTTCCAGAAAACTGGCAGACATCTTAGCCAGAGAGGATCGTTCATTTTTGTCAACCTGGAACGACCATCACTGAACAGAGGTGGGTGTCTAAGACATCTTTTATCAGCCACCTACAATGCAGCCCTGAGGCGAAGTTGGCAAGTGGGTAGAGCGCTTGACCACTAGCGCTACGTTCACACTGCAAGGCTTAATGCTCAATTCCGATTTTTTTTGTGAGGTCGTTCACATTAACAAATATATGCGACTTGTATGTGATCCTCAGTATGAACGAAAAGCGACCTAAAAGTGTTCCGCATGCGCATTGCAGGATACGACGACGTCACACGCAGTGAGCATGGCCAGTGTTTACGGAAGTAAAACCGCCCGGTTGCGGTATGACTCATCCAATCTAGCTTGAATAGCTGTATCCCCCCAAATGGAAATCAGCTCCCTAACCTCTGCGTCCTTCCATTGAGAAGATTCAGAACCTTCACAGCCCGAAGCGTCCCTCGCATTGATGTCATGCGCAGGGGCGCAGATACGTTTTTTGAACTGGGGGGGACAAAGCTGCCAGCAAACCAACCCCAACATGCCTGTCAAACTTGTTGTGGGTTACCATAGCAACCAAGCTCGAGCTCGCAACCTGTGCAGTCTGCGCAGCTCAACCAACCGAATATCAGTCTTTGTTTTGTTTTATGTGAATTGTTGCAACTATGTATACACTGCTGTGCACCTCAATAAACCGAATGGTAATTAGTCTTTTGATTTTTCCGTGAGGTTTGCCTTATGCAAAGAAAGACAGCATAGACGTTTTTTTTCCTCTCTATAAGTGGGGGGGACCGAGCAAGGTGAATTTAAATCTGGGTGGGACGAGTCCCACCCTCTATCTGCGCCCGTGATTATGCGCCATGTTGTTGTAACTTTTTTTGAGAGACCCGCCGCCTACTTCAGCGCAGAATAGTGACGTTTGTGGCTTGTTGATGACGTGCAAGTCGGATGAATGCGACCTGGAGGTTCAGACTGAAGTCGCATATGAAAAGAGCGGATAGGAATCGGAATTAGGACCACATATCCAAACGGCCTGGGTCGGATTTGAAAAAATCGGATGTGTGTCATTCATATTGTCAATAAAAGATCGGATACAGGTCACATATGGGCGAAAAGATCGGATTTGAGTCACTTCAGCCTGCAGTGTGAACGTAGCCTAAGTGAACGGTGCCCGGTTCGAGCCTCGCCTCGGACGGTGATCTGGGGCTCACCTCCTGTCCACCCAGCAGTGAATGGGGACCTGGTGGAAACACTGGGGAAGTTAAAGGCGGCGAGGAAAGGAACTGGCCACCCTACCTCGCCATGCCGACAGCCTAGACAGAGTGTGCTCTCTAACAGGCACTCCCCAACGTACGTACAAAAACGTATATGGGACTCTTTGACTTTTGACAATGCAGCCATCAGAATTCTGATTCAGATTCTATGATTATCCATGAGAGGATAAATACTTGATACTCCCTATTAGTCAGACAGAACTGATGCAGCCTTTCAGATGAGAGGTGAAACGTTTTCAAGAATCTTCAAGCAAGTCCAGTTGCTCTCTTCTACCAACCACAGATTACTATGTACTTGGATGACTGAGAATCTTCACAGACAGATTGGTCAGTGATTTTCTCTCGTCATGGGGGTGCATAAGCAATAAGGAAGAAGAAGCCTTTGTTTGTCACATGCACACTTCAAGCACAGTGAAATTCATCCTCTGTATTTAACCCATCTGAAGCAGTGAACACATGCACACACACACACACACACACACACAGAGCCACACCAGAGCACCCAGGGAGCAGTCAGGGGTCAGGTACCTTGCTCAAGGGCATCTCAGCCCAAGGCCGCCCCATGTCAACCTAACTGCATGTCTTTGGAATGTGGGGGAAACCCACGCAGACACGGGGAGAACATGCAAACTCCACACAGAAAGGCCCTCGCCGGCCGCTGGGTTCGAACCTTCTTGCTGTGAAGCAATTGTGCTAACCACTACACCACCGTGCCACCCATAGATTAGATAAAACTTTATTGATCCCTTTGGGAGGATTCCCTCAAGGAAATTAAGATTCCAGCAGCATCATTACAGGATAAACAGAGAATAGAAAATAGAGAAAAAAAAACTCATGTCATCTCTAGCCGCTTTATCCTGTTCTACAGGGTCGCAGGCAAGCTGGAGCCTATCCCAGCTGACTACGGGCGAAAGGCAGGGTACACCCTGGACAAGTCGCCAGGTCATCACAGGGCTGACACATAGACAACCATTCACACTCATTCACACCTACGGTCAATTTAGAGTCACCAGTTAACCTAACCTGCATGTCTTTGGACTGTGGGGGAATAGAGAAAAAACTTTTAGATAAATTAAATTAAGTATTTACATATACAAATATAAAAAGAATAAGATATGGGGAAGAGTGGGAAGCAGGAGAGATATTGCACATTGTCTGATATTGCTTATTGTTAGGCTAGGCTACTGCTCCTTCCCGTCCTTGGTACAGTGGTGTAGTGGTTAGCATGGTCGCCTCACAAGAAGGTGGTTCCGGGTTTGAACCCAGCGGCCAGCGAGGGCCTTTCTGTGTGGAGTTTGCATGTTCTCCCCGTGTTTGCGTGGGTTTCCTCCGGGTGCTCCGGTTTCCCCCACAATCCAAAGACATGCAGTTAGGTTGACATGCCCTTGAGCAAGGTACCTGACCCCTGAATGCTCCCCAGGCACTCTGGTGTGGCTCTGAGTGTGTTTTCACTGCTTCAGATGGGTTAAATGCAGAGGATGAATTTCACTGTGCTTGAAGTGTGCATGCAACGAATAAAGGTTTTCTTCTTCTCTGTCCTCCTGTTACCCCTCCTCCCTCCCAGAGAGGAGTTGTACAGTCTGATGGCATGAGGGACAAAGGAGTTTTTAAGTCTGTTCGTCCTGCACTTGGGAAGGAGCATTCTGTCACTGAACAGGCTCCTCTGGTTGCTGATGACAGTGTGCAGAGGGTGACTGGCATCGTCCATGATGTTCAATAGTTTGTCCATAGTCCTCTTCTCTGCCACCGTCACCAGAGAGTCCAGCTTCATCCCGACCACAGAGCCGGCCCACCTGATCAATTTGTCCAGCCTGGATGTGTCCTTCTTGGATGTGCTGCCCCCCTAGCACACCATGGTGTAAAACAGGACACTGGCGACCACGGACTGATAGAACATCCACAGGAGTTTCCTGCAGATGTTAAAGGACCGCAGCCTCCTAAGGAAGTATGGCCTGCTCTGTCCCTTCCTGTATAAGTGATTGGTGTTGCAAGTCCAGTCCAGCTTGCTGTCCAGCCACAGCCCAAGGTACTTGTAGGAATCCACAGCCTCCACCTCGACTCCCTCGATCAGAACTGGTCGTGACCTTGGTCTGGACCTCCCAAAGTCAATGACCAGCTCCTTGGTCTTCGAGGTGTTGATCTGCAGATGGTTCCTGTTGCACCAAACGGCAAAGTCCCTCACCAGGCTCTTATACTCCTTCTCTCTGTCATCATTGATACACCCAACAATGGCTGTGTCATCGGTGAACTTCTGAATGCAGCACAGCTCCGAGTTGTAGCAGAAGTCCATGGTGTACAGGGTGAAGAAAAGAGGGGCCAGCACCATGCCCTGGGGTGCTCCGGTGCTGCTAATCACAGTGTCAGACGTCATGTCCTTCAGCCTGACGTACTGCGGCCTGTTGGTGAGGTAGCTGGAGATCCAGGTGACCAGGCAGGGGTCCACTCGCATCCTGTTCAGTTTGTCCTGAAGCAAAAGGGGCTGGATGGTGTTGAAGGCACTCGAGAAGTCCAAGAAGAGGATCCGCACTGTGCCACAGAGCTGCAGTAATTACAGTGGAATAAAACTGATGAGCCCTTACTTGCCAACTTTTCAAAATTCTCATGGGGGAGAAAAGTGCGTGAACGACATTTTCAATTGGACAAGGGTCTGATGCGCGGATGAAACGATAAAAACAGTGGATCCCAATTAATTGCAAACCATTTGAGATTTATACAATTAAAGAGTTTTTGAATTGTTGATATTGTTCTATCAGTTACTATAGGTTATGGAATTCATGTCTCAGGCATGAGAGAGCTCAGAGTGAAAAATCTAAAATAATACTCATCTTGAATTCTAATATAATAACAATGAAAGGGAAGTCTTACAGTAAATCAGATTTTTAGCTGAATAATCTCATGCCTGAATATGGAATCATCATCTTGGAATCAAGATGGCGGCACGTCAGGACACAGCGGCTTACAGCTCTCCTTTCAAGTGCACGTTTTTGTATTTTTTGTGTGTTATAACTGTTTCGCATCACCTACGGACTTCAACACAAGATGCACCCATATGGATCTGATAGACATCAGCATTCGGCAAGAAATGATCATTTCAAACGACTTTCATCGCGCTTACAACATTCTGGAGGAGATAGCGAGGGCACCGGGGTCTCCGTGGATTGTTATCAGGTCTGGCAGACGAAGGAGGCGGAGACGCGAGAGGAAGCAAAAACGGGGCTGCAGAGCGGGCCTGCTGAAAAAGCTCAGGAAACAGCCACTCAAACCTCCGCTACCAAGCCTCTATCTTTCCAATGCTAGATCCCTGGTACACAAAACGGACGACTTGGAATTACAGCTTGCTGGTAACCACTACATTCGTGAATGCTGTGCAATCATTATAACGGAGACATGGCTACAACCGCTAATCCCCGACGCTTCGGTGCAGCTAGCAGGCCGCACGCTACACAGATGGGACAGGAATAGCGACTCCGGGAAAAACAGAAGAGGGGGGCTCTGCGTTTACTGTACGTGAATGAAGGTTGGTGCAACAACAGTACAGTCTTAGACAAGCATTGTTCTCCTGACCTAGAGTTTATGTCCATAAGATGCAGACCCTTCTTTCTGCCGAGGGAGCTAGCAGCTGTTATCATCACTGCAGTCTACATACCACCGGACGCTAACGTCAAAACCGCTCTCTCTCTGCTCGCAAACAACATTAACAAACACCAGCGAACCTACCCAAACGGCGCGCACATCATTGCAGGAGACTTCAATAAGGCAAACCTCAAAACGGTGTTGCCTAAATTTTACCAACATGTGAAGTGTGCAACGAGGGGAGTAAATACTCTGGACCATGTTTATTCCAACCTTAAACATGCCTACAGAGCTATTCCCCTCCCCCACCTCGGACAGTCTGACCATCTCTCCCTGTTCCTACCCCCCGCATACACCCCCCTCAGCCGGCAATCAAAGCCACAAAGACGGACAATTACCACCTGGCCTGATGACGCCCTCCCCCGACTCCAGGACTGCTTTGAACGAACACAGTGGGAAGTTTTCCATCACGAGGACCTGGCCACATACACGGATGCAGTGCTAACTTACATCAAGCACTGCATTGACATGGTCACCGTGGTAAAGACCATTCGGGTGTTCCCGAATGAGAAACCATGGATGACCGGCCAGGTCCGTGCACTCCTACATGCCCGGGATGCAGCCTTCAGATCCGGCGACCGAGCGCTATACAGTAGGACTCGGGCCGACCTGAAGAAAGGCATCAGCGCAGCCAAAGCGGACCACAGGAGAAGGATTGAGGACCAGCTGACAAGCCCCAGGCAGCTGTGGCAGGGCATTCAGGCAATAACAAACTACAGGGGCTGTGCTGTGTCAGCCGGGGACTCAGATGCGGCACTTGCGGAGGAGCTGAACAGCTTCTTCGCCCGCTTTGAAGCTCAGGCGCAGCACACAGCAAAACCACCCCCCGGACCATCTCCCCAGCTCCCACTACAGCTCACACCTCCCCCCAGTACTCCACCCCAACCCCCACTTCAACCGACAGCAATCACTGGCACTCCCCCGCTCACTCTGAAGGTCGAGCCTGAGGATGTGAGACGGGTGCTCCGGGCCGTAAACCCCAGGAAGGCAACTGGCCCGGATGGCGTACCAGGGAAGGTGCTCAAGGCCTGTGCTGACCAACTTGCACAGGTCTTCACGGACATCTTCAACAGGTCACTGGAACAAGCCATCATCCCGACCTGTTTGAAGTCTGCCACCATCATCCCGGTCCCCAAAAAGTCACCCACAGCCAGCCTCAACGACTACCGCCCCGTAGCACTCACCCCCATCATAATGAAGTGCTTTGAGAAACTGGTCTTGCACCACATAAAAGCCTGTCTCCCCCCCACCCTGGACCCCCACCAGTTTGCATACAGGCCTAACAGATCGACTGAGGATGCAATAGCCACTGCTCTCCACTCTGTGCTGAGCCATCTGGAGAGACAAGGGAGCTATGTCAGAATGCTCTTCATCGACTACAGCTCAGCTTTCAACACCATAATACCGGACATCCAGATCCCCAAGCTAACCAGCCTGGGGCTCCCATCATCCACCTGCTCCTGGATCAAAGACTTTCTAATCAACCGACCCCAACAGGTGAAGCTGGGCCGCCACCTTTCATCTGCCCGCACCCTCAGCACTGGCTCACTGCAGGGCTGCGTGCTGAGCCCACTCCTGTACTCGCTCTACACATACGAGTGCAGCGCAACCCACCCAGAGAACATCATCGTCAAATTCGCTGACGACACAACAGTGGTGGGGATGATAACAGGGGGGAACGAGGAGGCCTACAGAGATGAGGTCCTGAACCTGGAGAGGTGGTGTGCAACCAACAACTTAGCACTGAACATCTCTAAGACAAAGGAACTCATCCTGGACTTCCGGCGGAACAGCGCTACCCCTGCCCCCCTGTACATCAACGGCGAGTGTGTTGAGCGAGTGCAGACCTTCAAATTCCTGGGTGTCCACATCTCTGCTGACCTCTCCTGGTCAACCAACACGTCAGCCTTGGTCAAGAAGGCCCAGCAGTGGCTACACTACCTCAGAGTGCTCAAGAGGGAGCAACTGAGCACAAGCCTGCTGGTGACCTTCTACCGCTCCACCATAGAGAGTCTTCTGACCTACGCAGTGTCAGTGTGGCACTCTAGCTGCACAGTGGCTGACAGGAAGAGGCTGCAGAGGGTGACCAACACTGCACAAAGGATCATCGGCAGCCCTCTGCCTTCCTTAACTGACATCTACAACTCTACACTGAGTGCAGAATTATTAGGCAAGTGAGTATTTTGACCACAACATCCTTTTAATGCATGTTGTCCCACTCCAAGCTGTTTAGGCTTGAAAGCCTACTACCAATTAAGTATATCAGGTGCTGTGCATCTGTGTAATGAGAGGGGGTGTGGTCTAATGACAACACCCTATATCAGGTGTGCATAATTATTAGGCAACCTCTTTTCCTCTGGCAAAATGGGTCAGAAGAGAGATCTGACAGACTTTGAAAAGTATAAAATTGTGAGATGTCTTGCAGACGGATGCAGCACCCTTGAAATTGCGAAGATGTTGAAACGTGATCACCGAACAATCAAGCGTTTCATTGCAAATAGTCAACAGGGTCGAAAGAAGCGTGTGGGGAAAAAAAAGGCGCAAAATAACTGCACATGATCTGCGGAAAATCAAGCGTGAAGCTAACAAGCAGCCATTAGCATCCAGTTCTGCCATATTCCAGAGTTGCAACATTCCTGGAGTGTCAAAGAGTACAAGGTGTGCAATACTGAGGGACATGGCCAAGGTAAGGAAGGCTGAAAAACGACCACCACTGAGTAAGGCACACAAGATAAAACGTCAAGACTGGGCCAAGAAATATCTTAAGACTGATTTTTCTAAGGTGCTGTGGTCTGATGAGATGAGAGTGACTCTTGATGGGCCAGATGAATGGGCCTGTGGCTGGATCAGTAATGGGCACAGAGCTCCACTCCGACTCGGACGCCAGCAAGGTGGAGGTGGAGTACTGCTATGGGCCGGTATCATCAAAGACAAGCTTGTTGGACCTTTTCGAGTTGAGGATGGACTCAAACTCAATTCCCAGACCTACTGCCAGTTCCTGGAAGAAACCTTCAAGCAGTGGTATAGGAAAAAGTCAGCATCTTTCAAGAAGAACATGATTTTCATGCAGGATAACGCTCCATCTCATGCGTCCAAATACTCCACTGCGTGGCTAGCCAGTAAAGGTCTGAAAGATGAAAAAAATAATGACATGGCCCCCTTGTTCACCTGACCTAAACCCCATAGAGAACCTGTGGTCCATTATAAAACGTGAGGTCTACAAAGAGGGAAAACAGTACACCTCTCTGAACAGCGTCTGGGAGGCCGTGGTTGCTGCTGCACACAATGTTGGTCGTGAACAGATAAAGAAATTGACAGAATCTATGGATGGAAGGCTTTTGAGTGTCCTCATGAAGAAGGGTGGCTATATTGGTCACTGATTTTGTTTTTGTTTTGTGTTTGAATGTCAGATATGTTTATTTGCAAATCTGGAGTTGTCATATCAGTGTACCTGGTGAAAATAAATAAGTGAAATGGCTACACATTTGGTTTTTATTAAGTTGCCTAATAATTCTGCACAGTGAAAGTTACCTGAACACATACATATTCTCCTAAAATGGCCAAAACTAAAAACACCCCACTCTAACTTCCATACATATTCAGCTTTGATATTTATGAGTCTTTTTGTTTGATTGAGAACATAGTTGTTGTTCAATAATAAAACTAATCCTCAAAAATACAACTTGCCTAATAATTCTGCACTCCGTGTAGATGTCTGAACAGAGCAAAAAACATCATAAGGGACATCACCCACCCTGGCTTCCATCTGTTCAACCTGCTACCCTCTGGCAGGCGATACAGGTCCATACCGGTCAGAACAAACAGACTCAGGGACAGCTTCTTTCCTAAAGCAGTCACCATACTCAACTCCAGTCTGCACTGAGGAACTGGTGCTTTGAGAACTGGCCTACCTGTGAACTGTTCAAAAGGTAACTTTGTGTATGCTTGTGTGTGTGTATATATATATATATATATATATATAT
The DNA here is from genome assembly GCF_027579695.1 of Neoarius graeffei. Taxonomy (NCBI): domain Eukaryota; kingdom Metazoa; phylum Chordata; class Actinopteri; order Siluriformes; family Ariidae; genus Neoarius; species Neoarius graeffei. The sequence continues at coordinate 97,778,043 of NC_083569.1, forward strand.
ATATATATATATATATATATATAAAATGTGTGTGTGTGTATTGCATCATGTCTTTTTGCACTGTCAATACAAATGTCACCTTATCACTGAATGCTGCTATCACTAGCCACTTTACTTATACTACTGGAGTATTGATGCCAATATACTTGAGCTGTGTGTATATATATATATATATATATATATATATATATATATATATATATATATATATATATATATATATATGTGGAAGACAACCCTAGAGGCCAACTCAAAACCCATTGCCCAAGCCAACATCAAGTGCGGCATATACCAAGGAGATGCGCTATCACCACTGCTGTTCTGCATAGGCCTGAACCCCCTCAGTCGGATCATCACGAAGAGCGGCTACGGGTACCGATTCTGTAGTGGGGCAACAATCAGCCACCTGCTCTACATGGATGACATCAAGCTGTATGCCAGGAATGAGCGAGAAATAGACTCGCTGATCCACACCACCCGGATCTACAGCGATGACATAGGGATGTCATTCGGATTGGACAAGTGTGGCCGGATGGTCTCAAAGAGAGGCAAGATGATCCGGACTGAGGGGATTGACCTACCAGAGGGGAACATAGGTGATATCCAAGACAGCTACAAGTACCTTGGCATCCCACAGGCTAATGGAAACCATGAAGAAGCCACAAGGAAGTCAACCACAGCCAAATACCTCCAGAGAGTAAGGCAGGTCCTGAAAAGTCAGCTGAATGGTAAGAACAAGGTCCGAGCCATCAACATGTACGCACTACCAGTCATCAGATACCCCGCTGGTATCATAAACTGGCCAAAGGAGGAGATAGAACCCACAGATATCAAGACTCAAAAGCTCCTCACCATGCATGGAGGGTTCCACCCCAAGTCCAGCACCCTGAGACTATACACTAAGCGGAAAGAGGGAGGCCGAGGGCTAGTGAGCATCAAGACCATGGTCCAGGATGAAACATCGAAAATCCGAGAATACATCAGAAAGATGGCCCCAAAGGATGAACTGCTAAGTGAATGTCTCAGGCAGCAGAACCCTGATGAGAGTGCAGAGGAGGAGGAGGAGGAACAGACAACCTGGAGGGACAAACCCCTACATGGCATGTACCACCGTCAGATAGAGGAAGTGGCTGATATCAAGAAATCCTACCAGTGGCTGGATAATGCAGGACTGACAGACAGCACAGAGGCACTAATCATGGCAGCACAAGAACAGGCCATAAGCACAAGAGCCATAGAGGCCAGGATCTACCAGAGTAGATCAGACCCAAGATGCAGACTGTGCAAAGAAGCCCCTGAAACAGTCCAGCACATAGTAGCAGGGTGTAAGATGCTAGCTGGATCAGCATACATGGAGAGGCACAACCAAGTGGCTGGGATAGTATACAGGAACATCTGCAACCAGTATGGAATAGAAGTACCCAAGTCCCAATGGGCCATACCACAGAAGGTGGCTGAGAACAACAGGGCCAAGGTTCTGTGGGACTTCAGCTTCCAGACTGACAAACAGATCCTGGCTAACCAACCGGACATAGTGGTGGTGGACAAAGAGCAGAAGAGGGTGGTGGTGATAGATGTGGCGATCCCAGCTGACGCCAACATCAGGAAGAAGGAACATGAGAAACTTGAGAAGTATCAAGGGTTGAAAGAGCAGCTGGAACGGATGTGGAAGGTCAAGGGTTGCGTGGTCCCCGTGGTAGTGGGGGCACTTGGGGCAGTAACCCCCAAACTGGGAGAGTGGCTCCAGCAAATCCCAGGAACAACATCTGAAGCCTCAGTCCAGAAGAGCGCAGTCCTAGGAACATCGAAGATACTGCGCAGAACCCTCAAACTCCCAGGCCTCTGGTAGAGGACCCGAGCTTGAGGATGACATGGATACCACCCCCCCCGCCGAGGGTGAGGAGATTTTTTTTGTTTTATATATATATATATATATATATATATATATATATATATATATATATATATATATATATATATGTGTGTGTGTGTGTGTGTGTATACTGTTATTATAATGCCAATATACTTGAACTGTAATTATGTTACACATGGTTGCACACCACTGGATGCTGCTACTATCAGCCACTTTACTTGCCCTTAAGGTTTCATCTACTGTGCTTTGTCTTGGGTGTATTCTCCATGCAGGACCTATACAAATGTGTCTGTATATAGTAACTAGTAGTTCAATAGTAGTTTTTGTATTTTGTATATTGTACATACCTTTTCTTTTTATTCTGTGTGCGCGCGCACTTTATGGAGCAGCTCTGAATCTCGTTATACTCTGTGTGATGACAATAAAGGCTTTCTATTCTATTCTATACATACAGACACCCACAGAAAATAACACAAGTGATGCTTTAGAAGAATGTTTATAATTTCTTAAAATAGTCACAGTGAACGAAAGTATTGTTGGATTGCATCAAATGTGTTTTCCTTCTGTAAGCTCATGTAAAAATGCAGAGAACTATATCATCATATATAATATTTTTAATAAGATTTGAACAAAATAGTAACAACTCAAATACTGCACTGTCTTAGTACTACTAAAATGCATCTCTCTCACTAAACACTTTCCAACAGAATTTTTAAAAAGCACTAGAAATCCTATCAAAATCCCATTGGAATGCATCAAAGGAGTTTGCTCATTTGCAAACTTTGAAAGTTTTCAAACAAAATTTAAAAGTGGCACTATAAATACTACCCTAATATCAAAATATACTCCGCAAAGAAATTCACTCGAATACAAAATTTTAGTACGACCAAAATACACTCACTAGTAATCTTTCACTTAAAACCTCAGAACTCTATTAAAATCAATCACTTTCCAGATAATTCACTTGTAAACTTTCACTTCAAACTTTCAAACATAAATTCAAAATAGCACTAAGACACGACCACACTATTCAAATACACTCAAACAAATTCTCTGTCATGCAAAATCTCACTAAACACTTTAGAAGTTGTACAGTTTGTTTCTGAAATGGTCTGGAAGACTAGTTTAATTTCACACTCAAATGTCCATTATATTCTGATTTCAGGTATCTTTACCTTAAAATGTGTAACGGGCTGGTCGAACATTTGCTTATCCATGGAAATTCATTCTCCCATGCAACCTGGTATTTGCATTCATATTTTTGCTGTTTGGTATTGGGTTTAGTGGCCATGATGAATGACTGCTTGTAAAAAATGTCGGACAGCCTGGGTGAATCCTACATTACAGAAGTGACTGTCGTTCTGTTAGTTGATTGGTTATTGTGTTTGTAGACCTGGAGAAGGCATACGATAGAGTGCCGAGAGATGACTTATGGTATTGTATGAGAAAGTGTGGAGTGAATGAGAAGTACATTAGAGTAGTGCAAGACATGTATGAGAACAGTGAAACAGCAGTGAGGTGTGCAGTTGGAATGACTGAATGGTTCAAGGTGAAGGTGGGACTCCATCAAGGATCTGCTTTGAGTCCTTTTTTTGTTTGCCATAGTGATGGATAGCTTGACGGATGAAGTGAGGCAAGAGTCACCATGGAACATGATGTTTACGGATGATATTGTGATATGTGGTGAAAGTAGAAAGGAGGTTGAGTTGGGTTTGGAGAGATGGAGGTACGCATTGGAACGAAGAGGAATGAAGGTGAGCAGTAGCAAAACAGAATACATGTGCATCAATGAGAATGGGGATGAGAGTGTAGTGAAGATGCAAGGAGTAGATGTAAAGAAAGTTGGTGAATTCAAGTACCTGGGGTCAACTGTGCAGGAAAATGGGGGCTGCGATAGTGAGGTGAGGAGGAGAGTGCAGGCAGGGTGGAGCAGTTGGAGAAGGATTTCGGGAGTCATTTGTGATTGGAAAGTCCCAGCAAAAATGAAAGGTAAGATGTATAAGACAGTAGTGAGACCAGCTGTGATGTATGGATTGGAGACTGTACCCTTAATGAAGAGACAGGAGGCAAAGTTGGAGGTGGTGGAGTTGAGGATGTTAAGGTTTGCGTTCGGAGTGACAAGGTTGGACAGGATAAGGAACGAGCACATCAGAGGGACAGCACATGTGGAGAGCTTGGGAATGAAGCTAAGAGAGATGAGACTGAGATGGTATGGGCACATCCTGAGAAGAGATGCAGAGCATGTTGGAAGGAGAATGTTGAGGATGGAGCTGCCAGGCAAACGAAAACGAGGAAGGCCAAAGAGGAGATACATGGATGTGGTGAGAGAGGACATGAAAGTGGCAGGTGTGGTAGAGAAGGATGCGGAAGACAGGGAGCAATGGAGATGAAAGATCCGCTGTGGCGACCCCTAATTGGGAGCAGCCAAAAGAAGATGATGATCCATCCATCCATGTGTAAAAGAAAAAAGAAAGAAAGCACAACTTTATTCATCACACACTTGTGAAATTCCTCTCTGCATTTAACCCATCTGAAACAGTGAACACACACACACGTATCCAGAGCAGTGGGCAGCCATGCTAACAGCGCCCAGGGAGCAGTTGGGAGTTAAGCCAGTATCTCACTGGGCTGCGACAGCTTGCGAACGTCATTTGCAAGAGAGTTTTAAAAGTGTCTTGAAACATTCGCGGGGATTCTCAATTTCCTTGCATGAGTCACAAAGTGTCGCTCCTTCGTCGCTGAAATTTTGAACATGTTCCAAAAATTCGTGCGACAAAATTTCTCTCAAAATAGCCGAAAATGCGTCACTGGTGTCGCAAACCCTTCAAGTCAGTTTCCGTGAGACAGGAAGTGCGAGTTCTACAGCCAGTATCTCACTGGGCTGCGACAGCCTGCGACTAGTTGGAGATGCAACGATTGTGATAAAATATGCGAATATCAATTCACTGTGATTCCAAGTGAAAATTGTCGCCAATTTGCATATTTTATCACAATTGTTGTCTCTCCAACTAGTCACAGGCTGTCGCAGCCCAGTGAGATACTGGCTTTAGGTGCCTCGCTCAGGGGCATCTCAGCCCAAGGCTGTCCCATATTAACCTAACTGCATGTCTTTGAACTGTGGGGGAAACCCACACAGGGTCGCAGGCAAGCTGGAGCCTATCCCAGCTGACTACGGGTGAGATGTGGGGTACACCTTAAACAAGTCGCCAGATCATCACAGGCCTGACACACAAAGACATTCATTCATTCACACCTACGGTCAAATTAGAGCCACCAATAAACCTAACCTGCATGCCTTTGGGGCACAGTGGTGTAGTGGTTAGCTCACTTTTGGGTGTCATATCAAAGGGTGTGGCACATGTGTACTTTTGAATTTTAATAAATTAGCACAAATGTCTTAAAAACCTGCTTTCACTTTGCCATTATGGGCTATTTTGTGTAGAACTGTGTGACAAATGAAAATCTATTGTAGAATAAGTCTAACGTAATAAAATGCAGAGAAGGTGAAAGGGGTGAGCAGACTTTCCAGCTGGAGTGTACATTTGGTGAAAAACAAAAATATATGACAATTTTTGGGGGCGGCACGGTGATGTAGTGGTTAGTACTGTCGCATCACAGCAAGAAGGTCCTAGGTTCGAGCCCAGCAGCCGGCGAGGGCCTTTCTGTGTGGAGTTTGCATGTTCTCCCTGTGTCTGCATGGGTTTCCTCCGGGTGCTCCGGTTTCCCTCACAGTCCAAAGACGTGCAGTTTAAGCTAATTGTTGGATCTAAAAATTGACCATAGGTGTGAATGAGTGTGAATGGTTGTTTGTCTCTGTGTCAGCCCTGCGATGACCTGGCGACTTGTCCAGGGTGTACCCCCACCGCTCACCCATAGTCAGCTGGGATAGGCTCCAGCTCGCCAGCTACCCTGTAGAACAAGATAAATGGTTACAGATGATGGATGGATAGATGCATGCCTTTGGACTGTGGGGGAAACTGGAGCACCCGGAGGAAACCCATGCAGACACGGGGAGAGCATGCAAACTCCACACAGAAAGGCCCTCATTAGCCACTGGGCTTGAACCCAGGACCTTCTTACTGTGAGGCGATAGTGCTAACCACTACACCACCGTGCCACCCCCAAAATTGTCATTTTTGTTTTTCACCAAATGTACACTCAAGCTTGAAAGTCTGCCTACCCCTTTCACCTTCTCCACGTTTTATTACATTACAGACTTATTCTACAATAGATTTTCATTTTTGTCACACAAGTCTACACAAAATAGCCCATAATGACAAAGTGAAAGCAGGTTAAGACATTTGTGCTAATTTATTAAAATTCAAAAGTACACATGTGCACACCCTTTGATATGACACCCAAAAGTGAGCTGTGCATTTTGTTTCCACTGATACTGTTTGCAATGTTTCTACAACTTAATTGGAGTCCACCTGTGGTAAATTCAATTGATTGGACATTGCCAAGACTTGCCTATACAAGGTCCCACAGTTGACAGTGCATGTCAGAGCAAACTCCAAGCCATGGGGTCAAAGGAGTTATCTGTAGACTTCAGAAACAGTATTGTGTCAAGGCATAGATCTGGAGAAGGGTACAGAAAAATTGCTGCAGCTTTGCAGATCCCAAAGAGCACAGTGGCCACCATCATTTGTAAATGGAAGTAGTTTGGAACCACCAAGAATCTTCCTAGACTTGGTCGCCTGACCAAACTGAGCGATCAGGGAAGACGGGCCTTGGCCAGGGAGGTAAGCAGGAACCCGAGGGTCACTCACAGAGCTCCAGCGTATCCTTATGGAGATGGGAGAGCCTTTCAGAAGATCAACCATCCAAGCAGCACTCCACAAAATCAGGCCTTTATGGTAGAGTGGCCAGATGGAAGCCACTCCTTAGTAAAAGGCACATGACCGCCCGCTTGGAGTTTGCCAAAAGGTACCTAGAGGACTCTCAAACCATGTGAAACAAGATTCTCTGGTCTAATTAAACCAAAATTGAACTTTTTGGCCTGAATACCAAGCATCACATCTGGAGGAAACCAGACACAGCTCATCACCTGGCTAATACCATCCTTACAGTGAAGCATGGCGGTGGCAGCATCATGATGTGGGGATGTTTTTCAGCAGCGGGAATGGGGCGACTAGTGCTGATAGAGGGAAAGATGAATGCAGCTAAGTACACCGAGATCCTTGAAGAAAACCTGCTCCAGAGCCCTCTGGACCTCAGACTGGGGCGAAGGTTCACCTTCCAACATGACAACAACCCGAAGCGCACAGCCAAGAGAACAAAGGAGTGGCTTTGGAGAAAGTCTGTGAATGTCCTTGAGTGGCCCAGCCAGAGCCCAGACCTGAATCTAATTGAACGTCTTCATTTTTTGCACTTTGGACTTCTGGACTGGACTACTCTCCATGTTTTGATTTTGTTTTTGACATTTTTTAACCTCTTATCCTTTTATCTGTTTTTATTTATATTTTGTGTATTGGTCTCAGTCTATATGGTTGGGGGCCTTATGTCTACGTGCCTACCTGTGTCCATGTTTTTATGTTGTTTTTATTATTTGGTTGTCTGTTTGTGTTTTTAAATACCTGCTACAAACTAATTTCCCCTTTGGGGACAAATAAATCAACTTGAACTTGAAGGAGCTGAAAATGACTGTGTACTGATGCTCCCCATCTAACCTGACAGAGCTTGTAAGGATACATCAAGAGGAATGGGCAAAAATGTCCAGAAACAAGTGTGCCAAGCTCATAGCTTCTTTCCCAAGATGCCTTGAAGCTGTAATTGCTGCCAAAGGTGCATATTAGGCTAAGGGTGTGGACAGATATGTAACCCCTAAAGAACCTATTTTTGTCAGTAAAATAAAATTGCATATTTTCTAAAAACCTGCTTTCACTTTGCCATTATGGATTATTTTGTGTAGAATTTTGTGAAAAAAAAATGAACTCAATCTATTGTACAACCCCGATTCCAAAAAAGTTGGGACAAAGTACAAATTGTAAATAAAAACGGAATGCAATGATGTGGAAGTTTCAAAATTCCATATTTTATTCAGAATAGAACATAGATGACATAGCAAATGTTTAAACTGAGAAAATGTATCATTTAAAGAGAAAAATTAGGTGATTTTAAAGTTCATGACAACAACACATCTCAAAAAAGTTGGGACAAGGCCATGTTTACCACTGTGAGACATCCCCTTTTCTCTTTACAACAGTCTGTAAACGTCTGGGGACTGAGGAGACAAGTTGCTCAAGTTTAGGGATAGGAATGTTAACCCATTCTTGTCTAATGTAGGATTCTAGTTGCTCAACTGTCTTGGGTCTTTTTTTGTCGTATCTTCCGTTTTATGATGCGCCAAATGTTTTCTATGGGTGAAAGATCTGGACTGCAGGCTGGCCAGTTCAGTACCCGGACCCTTCTTCTACGCAGCCATGATGCTGTAATTGATGCAGTATGTGGTTTGGCATTGTCATGTTGGAAAATGCAAGGTCTTCCCTGAAAGAGACGTCGTCTGGATGGGAGCATATGTTGCTCTAGAACCTGGATATACCTTTCAGCATTGATGGTGTCTTTCCAGATGTGTAAGCTGCCCATGCCACACGCACTAATGCAACCCCATACCATCAGAGATGCAGGCTTCTGAACTGAGCGCTGATAACAACTTGGGTCGTCCTTCTCCTCTTTAGTCCGAATGACACGGCGTCCCTGATTTCCATAAAGAACTTCAAATTTTGATTCGTCTGACCACAGAACAGTTTTCCACTTTGCCACAGTCCATTTTAAATGAGCCTTGGCCCAGAGAAGACGTCTGCGCTTCTGGATCATGTTTAGATACAGCTTCTTCTTTGAACTATAGAGTTTTAGCTGGCAACGGCGGATGGCACGGTAAATTGTGTTCACAGATAATGTTCTCTGGAAATATTCCTGAGCCCATTTTGTGATTTCCAATACAGAAGCATGCCTGTATGTGATGCAGTGCCGTCTAAGGGCCCGAAGATCACAGGCACCCAGTATGGTTTTCCGGCCTTGACCCTTACGCACAGAGATTCTTCCAGATTCTCTGAATCTTTTGATGATATTATGCACTGTAGATGATGAAATGTTCAAACTCTTTGCAATTTTACACTGTCGAACTCCTTTCTGATATTGCTCCACTATTTGTCGGTGCAGAATTAGGGGCATTGGTGAGCCTCTTCCCATCTTTACTTCTGAGAGCTGCTGCCACTCCAAGATGCTCTTTTTATACCCAGTCATGTTAATGACCTATTGCCAATTGACCTAATGAGCTGCAATTTGGTCCTCCAGCTGTTCCTTTTTTGTACCTTTAACTTTTCCAGCCTCTTATTGCCCCTGTCCCAACTTTTTTGAGATGTGTTGCTGTCATGAAATTTCAAATGAGCCAATATTTGGCATGAAATTTCAAAATGTCTCACTTTCGACATTTGATATGTTGTCTATGTTCTATTGTGAATACAATATCAGTTTTTGAGATTTGTAAATTATTGCACTCCGTTTTTATTTACAATTTGTACTTTGTCCCAACTTTTTTGGAATCGGGGTTGTAGAATAAGTTTGTAATGTAATAAAATGTGGAGAAGGTTAAAAGGGGTGTGCAGATTTTCTGGCTTGAGTGTATAAACTACAACTATAACAAACAGTAAACATATAACATTACCACTTAAAAGCGCAATAGTGTTTTTTTTTTTTTTAAAGAATCCTTAGTTGTACAAATAACCTAGAACATGTTTAACATGATGTTAAAAACAGGATTAAGCGTTTTCCAGAGCAAAAGTCTGTGAAGTCACTGAGAAAATCAGTTTGGAAAGCTGACTTCTGGTCTGGAAAGTGTGTGTGTCAGGATGTGCCTCCTGTTGGTCTAAACATAGACCGGTAAGGCCATGGATATAGATAGATATAAAGACACTGAGAATTAGTTAGCTACAAGTAAGAAATACTACTAGCTAAACTAATTTATTCTATCTGCATTCACACGCTCTGATTGGCTACTCTACTACTAGGCCATCAGTGCCACGTGATAAAAATGTGCTACGTCATGAGTATCCGCCATGATGGTAAATATACAAAGCAACTAAGATGGTGGCTGCTGAAAGCGTGTCTATAAACAATGCTGAATTTTCTCAGTATTACCATGATCTGAACGGTCGAGCGAAGATTCGATACAAAGAGAAGATAGATGTGTGTGGCTTTGACCCATATTATTTAAAAAAGTCAGACTTTTCTGAAGAAAAGACGCTTCTACCGACCATCGAGTACGCAGATATCGGGTTCTATCTGGTTTGGCTGCTGAAGAATCAAGTCCGACCTTGGACGAAACATAGCCCATTTTCTGAGTGGGTGCCCAGTCTGGATTGTTTCTATCGTATAATTTCGCTGGCACTCCTAGAAGCGAAACGGTAATACACGTGTTAAACTTATAACAATGACCGAGTGAACTACGAGAAGAGAGAACGCTCATTTTATAGCAAAATTCTAGCAACACAAAATAAAATTCTTTCATGATATTATCGAGAAAGCTTTTGAATCTCACCCTGAGATAAAATGATCACTGCAAACACGAGCTGTTTTGGCTTTATCCTTTGTTAGATCAGCCCTACTGGTCTCCTCTCCGTACTAAGCCTCAGAGTTTCCTCGTCCCCTTTCCGAATCACTGACGCAATTTAAAAAAAATCGGAACGTGCCACGGTCACGAGTACTATTGTGACCACAACCATATACAGCACACAGATATGGCAGAGCTAAAAGAACGCTTAAAGCAGTGGAAAAACAGAGTCACGTACATGTGAATATGTTTTGTACAGAATGGTCGCTTGACCCTGCATTTGTATATTCACCAACATGGCCAACATCTAGGTTTCTATTTTGCTTTGACATCACTTGCAAATCAAGGATAGCGGATGTTAGATTAATTTTACGTGAGAGCGATGCGAGAGGAGCGATTCTGCCGTGGAAGACAATGAAATTGGTGATTTAAAGAGGTGGATAACATTGAGGGTTTACAGCAGGAAAATCAGAATCCAAATCAAGCTTGGTGAGAAGGTAAGACATGAGTGACAAGAATTCGTACAACCTAGAGATTGACCAAGTCGACCACACTGTACATCATCAAATCTCAGAATGTCTTATCAAAACATTTAGATAGGAGTGATTAGTTAAATAAAACATTACAAAAAAAAAAATCTTTGGAAACCCGCTGATCTGCCATGTCATGTTCAGTATCAATGCATTTTCTTCAGTAAATGCCGCTCATGAGGTACACTGAACATTATACAGTTATGTGCAAAATAATAGCAGTCTAACATCACTAATGTGTTTAATTACTGATTTTTGCAGAAAAGATAATACAACATGGGGAAAAAAATAGGTGTAGCCGAGTAATGGGCAACCAACAGAATCAACAGTCATGACATGCACTCTGCTAATTGGGTGTAATTGACTCATTTAATGAAAGGGGCGTGTTGAAATTAATAGCAGTGTGGAGTTCAATTAGTGAGGTCATTCATTCTGTGAAGTAAGAGGTGTCAATTATGGCCCTTATTTAAAGAAGGAGGGCAGCAAATGTTGTACCTGCTGGTTTTAGCCCTTGCTCAGTGAGTAAAATGGGTCGTTCCAGACATTGTACCAAAGGAGAAAGAACTTAAGTTGACTGGAGAGGGGAAAACATATAAAGAAGTGCAGAAAATAATTGACTGCTCAGCTAAAATGATCTCAAATGCTTTAAAATGCCAAACAAAACCCGAAACACACGGTAGGAAAAGAAATACTACCATCCGCGTAGATCATAGAACAACAAGAATGGTGAAGAAGCATCCAATGATCAGCTCCAGGGAAATCAAAGATCATCTTCAGTTACCTGTGAGTACTGCAACAATCAGAAGACGCCTATGTAAAGCCAAACTATTTGCAAGAAACCCTCAAAGTACCATTGCTGAAAAAAGGCATGTTGAAAAGGTTACAGTTTGCCAAAGAACGCATTGACTGGCCTGAAGAGAAGTGGTGCAACATTCTATGGACAGATGAGAGCGAGATTGTTCTTACTGGGTCTAAAGGACACAGACAGTTTGTGAGATGACCCATAAACACTGAATTCAAGCCACAGTACACTGAAGACTGTAAAGCATGGAGGTGCAAGCATAATGGTTTGGGGATGTTTCTCATACTTTGGAGTCTGGCCCATTTATCACATACCAGGCACCATGGACCAGTTTGAATATATCAAAATACTGGAAGAGGTCATGTTGCCTTATGCTGAAGAAGAAATGCCCTTGAAATGGCTGTTTCAGCAGGACAACGACCCCAAACACACCAGCAAGCGGGCAACATCCTGGTTCCAGACCAACACGATTGATGTTATGAAGTGGCCAGCCCAATCTCCAGACCTTAATCCAATTGAGAATTTTTGGAGTGACATAAAAAATGCTGGTTTTGATGCAAAACCGAAGAATGCAGAAGAACTGTGGAATGTCGTCCAGTCAGCTCGGGCTGGAATATCTCTTCGCAGGTGTCAGATGTTAGTTGACTCCTATTATTTTTTCTTCATTTTCAGTTTAAAATTGATATTTTGTTCATGCTTTCATTTGGAATTGAACATGCAGTGCTCCCAGTGCCTTTGTGCATATGGAAATAAATGCTTTTATGAGGATTGAGCTTTTTCTCAGTTGTTTTAAAAACACACTGCTATTATTTTGCACACAAGTGTACATTATACCCGAAAGAGAACCCTTGGTGGTTTGGGAGTTTTATTGGTCCGACAGGCTCGTTTGGCTGCCGAGTGCTTCGGTACGTCGAGAAGCAAAGGCCGAAGAATGTTTTACAGGCTTTGGAATATCGCTAGTTTCAGACGATGAATAGTGTCGATTGTTATAATCTTCTATAACCAAAGGCCATTCCACAGACCATGGAAATATTGCTGGGTCACAGTTTAAGTACGTCTTTTTCCCCACCAGAGAAATGTAAGCTGCAAACACTTGTCCATTTCGATTCAGTTCAAAGGTTTTCATTGCGGATTAAACTTCTCCATTTTTTTTCTTCTCTTCTTCTCGACTGGCAGCTGATTAAAAGCTCAAATGAGGTTCTCTCTTTGTTGTGGAGACACAGTAAGGCACCCAGCAATTCACTTTAGGCGGCATGGTTAAAACCGCTTAGACAGAACAATGCAGTGTTTAACAAAAGACGAAAGTAAACAATATAGTGGCACTGACCCTGGGTATCACCCATAATGCATTGCAGTAAACAAGCAATGACGTAGTCAGGGGTTAGGGTCATTTGGAAAGCGGACTTCCAGTCCAGAATGTTTTTGGCAGGATGTCCCTCCTGTTGGTATAAAATATAGACATAGGCCGATAAGGCCATGGATACAGACAAACATATAGACAGTGTTGAGAATTAGTTAGCTACAAGTAGCAAATACTACTAGCTAAACTGATTTATGATATCTGCAGTCACTGTAAACAATCGTGCGCTCTGATTGGCTGCTCTATTACTAGGATATCAGCTCATATACCGTGAGGAGAGAAAAACAAAATGGCGACGCGCGTTGCTGAACCAACCGAGGATGAAATAAAAACTCTACTTGAAAACAAAACCTCAAAAAATACAAAAAAACCACCCAACAAAATATGGAAAAAAAAGTATTTGATGGTAAGAACACATCTTTTTATTTTTCAAGAATTATCACATTTTTCACAAATTGCTTTTGTCATTTCTTCGGTTTGTTTACACTCTAAGCAGAAATGATTATCAGATGTTTTGTATAAAGTTTTTATTTATTGAATTTGCAAAAAATAAATGCCCCATTTCTCAAAATCCAGTGAATGTGGATAGAAAACAGTTATTCCACTCAATCTCATCATACATGGCTTATAGACGACTCAGTGCTACGCGCCTCGTCGGCCATCAGCTCATGTACGACTCGATTTCATGGAATAACTTAATTATATTACTTTGGCTCTCTTTTTTTTATCATCATCAGTTTTCAGGGAATCAAAACCTAAGCCTCGGAACCACACCAGATCTTCACCTCTACTCGAAAACAAAACCCCCAACAAACACACAAAAAAAAGTAACAAAAATATGAAATAAAAGTATTTGATGGAAAGAACGTGCCTTTTTATTTTGCAAGAATTATTGCATTTTTCACAAATTGTTAGTCATTCCGTTGGTTTGTTTACATTCTTCATCTTTAATCATTAATATTTTTTTTAAGACTGGTTCAAAAACTCAAGGAAGAATTAAATAAATGTCTAAAGCTGTTCTATACCTCAGCTGGATGGCACATTCTACAAACAAACAAACAAACAAACAAACAAACAAAAAAAAAAAACCTGAATGCTAAAGTCAATTCGTGCAGCCTTTGATAGGTTTTTAGGACGTCTGCCTAAATGGAAATAATTTTGTTGGACGTTTTGTAGAGAAAAAGTTATTCTTTATAGAAATTTGCAAAAAAAAAAAAGGCAGCTCCATTCCTCTCTCCAATCCCCATCAAGTCTGACAATGGGGGAAACTCCATGTCGCCTTTAGAGTCTTTTTTTTCCCAGCATGTTCTTTAATCTGTTCTTCTTTGAAAGCTCCGTCACGGTTAAGGTTCAGGCAGATACAGTCCGTGTAGAATAGTGTACATGTACCTGTACTATTATAGATGTATCTGGACATAGACATACAATCTGTAGTATAGACTCATAGAATCAAAGCTTTGTGAACATGGATGGAAATCATTGACTTGCGTAATCAATCAGCAAAATACAGTTTCTTGTAGAAAACATGGTAATTTTAGCAGAAATGTTCTTCAAAGTATGGTTGCGGTATTACTGTCCAGTAATGTTTTTATGTTTCACCATCACCACTATCATATTTGTAGTCGCTTTAAGTTTAATCAAATCATATGCCGTCGTCCTATTGGTAGATTTTAGAGGAGTGTCACATCCGTGGTCGTACTTTTGGAGATTTTAATCTGCCAGAACTTTATCTGAAAACCCAAAGAATTGTTTTAGGAGTTGATTTGTGCAGTTCTGGTTTGCAAGAACGACACTGGGCTGAGGAAGAGGGGGAAAAAATCATACAATTTACAGCCAGCTTTCGATTATGTACAGACTTCACCGTACATGTATCTACAAGTTTGCTGTTACTGTAGAAACCAATGTATTAGAACCAGCGCAATAATATTAAACTGTTATTTGAATGACATTTGGCACTACTGTCAGAACACGTTCTAACCAATCAGAACATTAGTCCTGGACATTTATATGCACTGGCTTTTAAATAATAATTAAAAAAAAAACCCAAAACATTAGTTCAGTGTAATTTTGATAACTGCAACACATTTTATTTATTTATTTTTTTACATCACAAAACAAATGAGTCGTGATCATTTTTACAGCTTCCTTCTGTGCAGCTAACAATCTTGCCATTTTTCAACAGGGAGAAAATAATTTACACTTTTTTATCTACAAAAATAAAATCAACATAATAACTAGAGCTTTACATAAAAGAACATTTATAAAACAAGTGTGTCTATATTACATGAGTGAAAAAGATTGATAATAATAATAATAATAATAATAATAATGCACACAGTAGTTTCCACAAGCTCTGGCTCTTGCAGTTTACTCCCCCCCCACATTGTACATCAAATTTTTACAAACAAAACCTGTGGAGATGGAAAGAAGGAGGGATGGGGAGGGAAAGACTGAAACTAAAGTAGAAAAATGGTGAGATGATGGGGAAAAAAAAAACAACAAAAAACAAAATGGTGCATAAGTTAAAGCTAAGAAGAGAAATCGGGTCAACATTTCTCCACCTGAGTTACACAGTAGTTTGAGACACACACGGATTAAATCCACTCGTACGGCTAAACCTCAGCAGTGGAAAAATGCATCTTCCTTCTCCCTTTCGGTGTCAGACTTCACAGGCTCAACACTCCAGAGTTTTAACCTAGTGTTAGGCAAGTCAGGTTCCTTCTGATTTTGCTCAGTGACAGACGTCTTTGGGCAACAAGGGCAGAGTTTCGGTTACATCTGGTCAACCAATCACTTTCAGATTTCTTCATATCAAGGTTGTACTTCACATTAAATACTGTTTGTTTATTACAGTGACATTATGCACAATGCCGTGGTGAGGTCATATGACCAAGACTTCAGTTGGTTGGTTGACCCAGGAACAAGTTTTCAAGCACCACTTGTTGCAGAAACAATATTTCAAGAGGTAGAGTTGGATCTGATCTCCTGACCCAGCTCCTGCTACCTCAGCATGGGCAGCAAAGTCAAACCAAAAGGTCCAGCAGGTGGAATCAGACCTGATCCAGCTCCTTGTGTACAGTGGGAGCTGAACCAAAAGTCCAGGGGGTGGAATTGGACCTGATCCAGTGCTTTCTACTTAGGCAGACTTTAAATAAAACTCCAGGGGGTGGAGCTATAACTCATCCAGCTCCTCCTATGTTGGCAGAATTGAAATGAATATCCATGGGGTGGAGTCGGATCTGAACCAGCTCCTTGCATATAGTGAGAGTTGAACCAAAAGTCCAAGGGTTGGAATCAGACCTAATTCAGCTCTTTCTACCCAAGAGGATTCAAAATAAATTTCCAGGGGGTGGAGTCATACCTGACCCACATCTGTCTACTTGGGCAGACTTGGAATAAAACTCCAGGGAGTAGAGCTATAAATGATCCAGCTCCTCCTATGTAGGCAGAATTGAAATTAATACCCATGGGGTGGAGTCGGATCCGATCTGATCCAGCTCTTCATGTATAGTGGGAGTTGAACCAAAAGTCCAGGGGGTGGAGCTGTAACTGATCCAGCTCCTCCTATGTAGGCAGAATTTAAATTAATACCCATGAGGTGGAGTTGGATCTGATCCAATCCAGCTCCTTGTGTATAGTGGAAGTAGAACCAAAAGTCCACTTGGTGGAGTTGGACCTAATCCAACTCTTTCTACTCAAAGAAGATTCAAAATAAATTTCCAGGGGGTGGAGTCAGACCTGATCCACCTCCTACTACTTGGGCAGACTTGGAATAAAACTCAAGGGGGTGGAGCTGCAAATGATCCAGCTCCTCCCATGTTGGCAGAATTGAAGTTACTACCCATGGGGTGGAGTCGGCTCTGATCCGATCCAGCTCTTCACGTAGAGTGGGAGTTGAACCAAAAGTCCATGGAGTGAAGTCAGACCTAAGCCAGCTTTTTCTACTCAAGAGGATTCAAAATAAATTTCCAAGGAGTGGAGTCAGACCTGATCCACCTCTTTCTACTTCGGCAGACTTGAAATATAAAACTCCAGGGGGTGGAGGTGTAACTGATCCAGCTCCTGCTTTGTAGGCAGAATTGAAATTAATACCCATGGGGTGGAGTTGGATCTAATCCAGCTCCTTGCATATAGTGGGAATTGAACCAAAAGTCCATGGGGTGGAGTTGGACCTGATCCCACACTTTGTACCCAAGAGGATTCAAAATAAATTTCCAGGGAGTGGAGTCAGACCTGATCCACCTCCTTGTACTTGGCCAGACTTGAAATAAAACTCTAGGGGGGTGGAGCTGTTACTGATCCAGCTTCTCCAATGTAGGCAGAATTGAAATGAACACCCATGGGGTGGAGTCGGATCTGATCCAATCCAGCTCTTCACGTATAGTGGGAGTTGAACCAAAAGTCCATGGGGTGGACCTGGACCTAATCCAGCTTTTTCTACTCAAGAGGATTCAAAATAAATTTCCAAGGGGTGGAGTCAGACCTGATCCACCTCCTTCTACTTGGGCAAACTTGGAATAAAACTCCAGGGGGTGGAGCTGCAACTGATCCAGCTCCTCTACTGTAGGAAGAATTGAAATTAATACCCATGGGGTGGAGTCGGATCTGATCCAGCTCCTCGAGTATAGTGAGAGTTCAACCAAAAGTCCAGGGGGTGGAGTCGGACCTAATCCAGCTCTTTCTACCAAAGAGGATTCAAAATAAATTTCCAGGGGGTGGAGTCATAACTAATCCAACTCCTCCTACCTAGGCAGAGTCAAACCAAACTCACTTTAGTGTTTGTGTTGTCCTCGTGTTCTAAAGCACCTCGTGGGCTAGGGATTTGGCTTCTAGAAGGACATGGATGAGGTCCAGCTCCATCCCTGTAGTATGGACTACCTCCGAATTTCACTTGTTAACCCTGGGACATCTCTCACCAGACAAAAATTACAATGCTCCCTTGACACAAGCTCAGGTTTAATGCTGATCTCAGATCGGCCGGATCCATTTTTGAACTTTGAGATCGACCAATCAGATCTCAGGTTAGTGTGAAATGGGCTAGATCGAATCCCTTCATGTAATCATTGCTGAGGTGAGGGACAAACTTCACAGTATTTACACCACGCAGATTTGAGATAGTCACAGGTAACATGATATTAGGCTACATGTTTTTATAAATAAATCCCTCTCAGCAGTGACAGTCTGCATTACAGCAATACAGCAGTGGTGGTGGTGGTGGGTGTGCTACATACACTCTCAGGGAAAAGGAAAGGGGGAAAGAAGAAAAAAAAATTACCAAACTGTACCTTCCCTTATCATTCAGAGGACACCATTAACAGGCAGACCTGTATGGCTGAATGTAGTGTACTTTTAAACTGATTTCAGATACAGACCTGGGCTTTAAGAACCACTGTTCTACCTTTAACGTAGGAAGATTTTACAGGTGTGCACTTTCCCAAGTAAAACGCACGCTAAAGGTATAAACGATGTCCTCAATGACAAGAAACATACACTCCCCCCCCCGATGCTGTTGCAAGGATGAGCTCCCACATTAAACATTGTGCGTAGAGATTAAATACAGAACGCAACAAAATTAAACCCGAAAACATCCTCGCTAGTCCTTCATCACTTCCTCTGGCATAGTGTTACTTTCGCAAAGAAACACTACAACACAGTACACAATGATAGTAACGCAACATCCTTACTCAGGACCACAGTGCAAAACAACCTGAAGAGAGTGTGTTTTTTTTTTGTTAACCTCTTCCATCCACACACACAGTGGTGGAACACAGCCACAGGTGCATTATGGGAAATTAAACCCCTTTACCGAGACGATTTGCCCTTTTCTGATGGATGAGGTGAACGCTGAATGCGAGTACAGGTTACACACACACACACACACACACACACACACACAGAGCAGGTAAAGTGCCGGGGCTTCCTTCAGAGAGCAGAGTCATTTCCTCAGCCAATCCTGTTCAAGCTCACCTTCCTTCGTTAACCTTCATTAATGATCCCATCAGATCAACCTCCCTTTCCCTTCTTTTATCATCTCACACCATTAAACCTTTGACGTTTCACTTTTCAGAACGCTCCTCCTGAACTTTTTTCTTTCCTTCATGGCTTCTTGCTTTCCAGCTTTCATGTGCTGAAGTTTCTTCTGTCCTCTCTCTCTCTCTCTCTCTCTCGCTTTCCTTCACTTCCTGAAGACAGAGGACACGAACAACATACACAGTATTCCTGGCTTCTCTCAGGAGCAAAGCATGCTGGGATTGGAGGAAGGAGCTACATAGGATGTGAAAGGTGACAGAAATGCCAGTCCCTTAGTGTGGTTTTTTTTTTGTGCGCGCACGCGAGAGTGTTTTTTTTTTTAAATCCTTCAGCACATTGTGTGTGTGTGTGTCAGAATCCTGTGGACTGTATCACGGGCTGAGCAACTTCTGTGGCATCTCCTTCTTTCCCTGCAGAGAGAGAGAGACAGAGAGAGAGAGAGATACACACAGTGATTGAGAGACAGAGAGAGACACACACAGATTGAGAGATACACAGAGTGATTGACACAGAGAGAGACAGAGAGACACAGAGAGAGAGAGATACACACCAAGAGATTGAGACAGAGAGAGATACACACCAAGAGATTGAGACAGAGAGAGAGAGAGAGACAGAGATTGAGAGACACAGACAGAGAGAGATACACACACCGAGAGATTGAGAGACAGAGAGACACACACACACAGATTGAGAGAGAGACACAGATTGAGAGAGAGACACACAGTGATTGACAGAGAGACACACACACACACACACACACACACACACACACACACACACACACACACAAAGATGGAGAGACAGAGAGAGAGAGAGAGAGAGACAGACAGAGAGAGAGAGATACACACCAAGAGATTGAGACAGAGAGACAGACACACAGAGATTGAGACACACAGATTGAGAGAGAGAGAGAGAGATACACACACACACACACCGAGAGATTGAGAGACACAGAGAGAAACACACAGAGAGAGAGATACACACACCGAGAGATTGAGACACACAGATTGAGAGAGAGAGACACACACAGATTGAGAGACACAGAGAGAGAGAGAGAGAGAGACACACACACAGACAGATTGAGAGACAGACAGACAAAAACACAGAGAGAGAGAGATACACAGAGTGATTGAGAGACACACAGACAGATAGAGAGAGAGAGAGAGAGAGAGAGAGAGAGAGAGATACAGACCGAGAGATTGAGACAGAGAGAGAGATACACACACCGAGAGATTGAGATACACACACAGATTGAGAGAGAGAGACAACGAGACAGAGAGCAAGAGAGAGCGAGATTAAAGAACGTTGAGGATATTATTACATTTCCAAATCTGTAGTAAGCCTGGCTGTGAAATGATTTAGTAAATTTACTGGACATTACAAACACAAATGTACTTTTAAAAACACAGCTATATTACCACATGCATAACTGGAAGCTGTACAGTATTGATTTGATCTTTGGGAGGCGGAGCCTAGGGAGTGAAAGAACACCAAATTACGGAAAACTTAATCCTGGTTTCCAAGATGGTCTTCCAGTGTTCAGCTTTACACTGAAGGCTTGTTCACAGCAAGTCGCCATGACATCACTGATGCGCAAGAACTGGGTGTGGTTCGGGGCAGATATTTTATTCCACCAGGAGATGCCGCTCGTGCAGTTACAATGGTTTTAAATGTGAAAAGAAACAAACCCCCTAAATAATGATGTTCTTCTATGACTTGATTTTCCAGAGATTTACAGCGACACATTAATAAGAAATCCAACATGGACCTATGTCCATGTTGGATTTCTTATTAATGTGTCGCTGTAAATCTCAGGACATGGCAAACTCAAAGTCTCTATAAACGCAGTTGCGCTTTTCTTCTGTTTGAGCGGAGTGTACAGATGACGAGGTGAGAGAACTGAACAGACTGAAGCACTTAAGCACCGCTGCATTGCTCTCTTTAGATAGAGACGAAGTAAAGGGTAAATTCCACTGTACCACCATCAGCAGGCAGTGAGATGCCATTGTAGCCAAAGTGAAAATCTCACCACCGGGACATCCCAGAATTTCATTACAAAAATCAATCCTGAAGGTCCATGAAGTAAGATTCAGTAAAATAAGGTCTAACAGTTAAAAAGGTGGAGTTGGATAAGATTTAAATTACCCCCCCCCGACCCCATCCACACTGTAGCCAGAGACTGTAAAAATAACGGACAAAACCTCTGTGACGTCACTCACAGGATTTCTGAAGCTCAAATAAGGAGGCTACATGCATAAAATATTGCCTATTGCACCTTTAAAAGTTACATACTAATAACACGGTGTGATATACAAGTGGTTCAGGGTGGGTTTCTCTTCTGAGAGGCTCCTATAAGAACTTTCTCGTCTTGTATCAAGCCAGTGAAGAATGAAACAAGGTCGAATTTCTTTAATGCACTGACGGTATTACAGATCTTTGATGCACTCACCATCTCCTGTCCCTCTGTCCATGGAGGACATCCTGACAACAGGATCAGACGTGTGGATGACGTCACCTGAATTTTGCCTGACAGGAGATTTCTTCTTTGCGGTCTTTACAAGTCTGTAATGGTCGGCTTCAATCTCCTGGTAAAGAAAAATGGAAGGGGAAAAAAGTGTTCGTGAAATGACTTCAGTATCGATATTTATTGCATGAGCGCTGCGTGTTTACGCGTGTGGTTGTGTTCACCCTGAGCCGATGGAGCTTCTTCATCAGCTCGTCCATAGTTTGGAAAATCTCATCCATGTTCTTTATCTCAAGACGCTGTGTGCCGGGCCGTGATTGGCTGAGCCCCATCTCGTGACTCGACACCTCTGGATGTGACCGGTGTGGGTTTTCCTGCTCTTCATCTTCCTTCTGTGAAGACAATGATATGGCTGCTGGCGCCTCTGTAGGACTTGGAGCCCTCACCTCGTCTGTGCTGCTCTCATCCGTAAGAGCTCCAATCTGGTCTTTGGGCATCACCAGGTAGAACATGTTCCCTAGAGATCGAGACAAGCAGAATAATAATAATAATAATATTATTTATCCATACATACCATACATACATACATACATACATACCCTTCTAGCGGGTTTATTGATAACATACAATATTGTCATCATATCGCTTATCCTCCATGTATTACACTGCTCTCCCCAATAGAGAATGAACAAACAATATTGTTATAATATCGCACGTTGTCAAGACAACATGACATCACACATCAGAGTTCACGTGAAGATCCAATGACAATTTTTCTGCCGCACATGCGCAGTCATTTCTTTGTTGGCCGGGAAAGAGAGAAGACGAGGCTAATCCAGTGCTAGGTTGAAGCACTAAATAAATAAACTAAAAAGACTCATTGAAAACCTGAAAGGCAACCAAAACTTCATTATATATTCTTCACACATATGTACAAGAGAAAAACATACCAACGGACATTGAAAAGCTGGAAGAGAGACACATCGGAGATGTAAAACTTCTGTGTTACTGAGTGACTGAGACAAACATGGCTGTGAGGTTTGCTTAGTTAAAGACGAAAGATTTAAAAAGACAGATGCACTGAACACCTGAAAGGCTACCAAAACTTCATTGGATATTCTTTTGGCATTGTGGCAGCGGGGGTGTGGTCAAGCGTCGGTCTGTGACCGGAGGGTGGAGTCAGGGAAGGTAAGTGGCAGAATCACTGCACCTGATGTTGGTTAACCTGTGTTTGTGTGTCTTCCCCAGTGACCGCGCCCTATAAAAGGAGAGGGAGAGCGGAGGAAAGGAGTTTCTCCCCAACCTGGATACTTGTGTGCGTGCGTGTATAGCTTAAAGCTGAAAAGCTAATAAAAGAGTTTGTGGAACTTAATTCTGGCCTGCCGTCTTTCTGTGCTCCACCCACTCGAACTGCTACAGTGGTGCCGAAACCCGGGATCGAGCACAGGAAAAAGAACAGCCCCATGGAGTCCTCCCCCTTTGCGGACCTGGTCCACGCCCTTGTCACGGCCCAGCAGAGCCAGCACCAGGTGCTAGTCACCCTCCAAAAGGAGCAGGAGCACCGATTCGAGGCCCTGATGCTGGCGCAGCAAGAAGAACCGACAGGCGTTCCAGCACCTCCTCGCATCGGCGGGGTCCACCACCTCCACAGGCCCTTCTCCCCTCACCCTCACTAAGATGGGCCCACATGACGACCCCGAGGCCTTCCTCACGCTCTTCGAGCAGGCAGCAGAGGCCTCGGGCTGGCCGGTGGAACAGTGTGTGGCGCGCCTCCTCCCCCTGCTAACGGGCGAGGCGCAGCTGGCCGCGCTACAGCTCCCCGCCGACCGGTCTACGCGGACCTTCGCCAGGCCGTCCTCCAGCGGGTGGGGCGCATCCCTGAACAACAGCATCAGCGCTTCCGCGCTCTGCGTCTGGAGGAAGTTGGCCAGCAGCTCCGGGATGCCTGCTGGCAGTGGTTGAGGGCCGACAACCGCGACTCCGAGGGGATCATCGATCAGGTGGTGCTGGAGCAGTTCATCGCCCGCCTACCAGAGGGAACCGCTGAGTGGGTCCAGTGCCACCGCCCGGTGTCGCTGGATCAGGCCATCGAGTTGGCGGAGGACCATTTGGCGGCTGTTCCGATGGCAGGACAGCGGACATCCTCTTCTCTCTCCCCCCTCTCCTCCGGTGTCTCGTCCTCGCCCCGTTCCCCCACCGCGGAGGCAAGTGGGCCGGCTGGGGTGGGGCTGGCCCAGTGGGCCGGCTGGGGTGGGGCTGGCCCAGTGGGCCGGCTGGGGTGGGGCTGGCCCATCGCACCCGCGGTGCCCTCCCGTTTTTCCCTTCTGTGTCTGTCCCCCCCAAGGTGAGTGAGCCCCAGAGCGCCGGTGCAGAGAGGAAGCCCGGGCCGGTTTGCTAGCACTGCAGGGAGCCGGGACACCTCCAACAGCAGTGCTCGGCGATGGAAATGGGCATGGTGGTTCGGATCCCCGACGTGCCAGGAGCCGCCCTTGATCGGGCCGGAGCGTATCGCATACCGGTGAGTGTCCAAGGGGATACATATCAGGCTTTGGTGGACTCTGGCTGTAATCAGACCTCAATTCACCAAAGCCTGGTGCAAGATGAGGCATTGGGGGGAGCACAGGGGGTGAAGGTGTTGTGTGTGCATGGTGATGTTCACAGCTACCCTTTAGTGTCAGTCCACATTCTTTTCCGAGGGGAAAAATTTAGAGTAAAGGCGACGGTTAATCCTCGCCTCACCCACTCTATAATTTTGGGGACTGATTGGCTGGGATTCGGGGAGTTAATGAGCCATCTAGTGAAGAGTGGGTCCTGCCGTAACTCAGCAGGGGGAGGTCCCGGTGTCGCTTTGGCGGGAGCAGCTGTCACAGAGCCGTCTATGTCATCTCCGTGTCAGAGTGAGGAGCAGCAGGCTCCTCCTCCCTCTCTCAGGGAATCCCTTGGGGATTTCCTGTTAGAGCAATCACGAGACGAGTCTCTGCGGCATGCGTTTGACCAAGTGAGAGTAATCGATGGTCAAATGCTCCAGCCAAATGCCACCCTGTCCTTCCCTTATTTTTGTATTATGAAGGATAGGTTGTACCGAGTGACGCAGGACACTCAGACTAAAGAGCAAGTCACGCAGCTTTTGATTCCAAAGAGCCGCCGGGAATTGGTATTCCAGGCGGCTCACTTTAATCCCATGGCTGGACACTTAGGGCAGGATAAGACACTAGCCCGACTAATGGCCCGGTTCTATTGGCCAGGGATTCGCGGCGATGTCCGTAGGTGGTGTACGGCGTGCCGTGAATGCCAGTTAGTAAATCCGGTGGCCATTCCAAAAGCGTCTTTGCGCCCTCTACCATTAATCGAGACCTCGTTCGAAAGAATTGGGATGGATCTCGTCGGGCCATTAGATCAGTCAACACGAGGGTACCGCTTTATTTTAGTTCTGGTGGACTATGCAACGTGATACCCGGAAGCAGTGCCTCTTCGCAATATCTCAGCACGCAGTATTGCGGAAGCGCTCTTCCGCGTCATCTCCCGAATTGGAATCCCGAAAGGGATTCTGACTGATCAAGGCACCTCGTTTATGTCACGTACACTGAACGAACTGTATGGGTTATTAGGTATTAAGCCGATCCGCACCAGCGTTTATCACCCACAAACGGACGGTTTAGTTGAACGGTTTAATCGCACCCTCAAAAATACAATTTAAAAATTTGTAAGTGAGGATGCATGTAATTGGGATAAATGGCTCGAACCCTTATTTGCAGTGCAAGAGGTCCCCCAAGCCTCCATGGGGTTCTCCCCATTTGAATTGTTATATGGGCATAAGCCGCGTGGCATTCTAGATGTGCTGCGAGAAAATTGTGAGGAGGGACCTTCGCCCAGTAAAAACCAAATTCAATAACGTTATGGACCTGCGCGCAAAACTCCACACACA
Organism: Neoarius graeffei; assembly: GCF_027579695.1. Taxonomy (NCBI): domain Eukaryota; kingdom Metazoa; phylum Chordata; class Actinopteri; order Siluriformes; family Ariidae; genus Neoarius; species Neoarius graeffei. Next base: position 97,803,578 of record NC_083569.1, read on the forward strand.
CACACACACCTAACCCAGGAGAATTTGCGGCAGGCCCAAGAACGGCAAACCCGCCTGTACGACGGGTACACGCCTTAGGGAGTTCGCACCAGGAGATAAAGTTCTCGTACTGTTGCCCACATTGAACTCCAAATTAATCGCCAAGTGGCAAGGACCCTTTGAGGTCACACGGCGAATCGGGGACGTCGACTACGAGGTGAGGCGAACAGACAGGGGTGGGGCACTACAGGTTTACCACCTCAATCTGCTCAAACTCTGGAATGAGGAGGTCCCCGTGGTGTTGGTGTTGGTGGTTCCGGAGAAGGCGGAGCTGGGGCCGGAGGTTCAAAAGGGAACATTGGCATCACGTACCTCTCCAGTCCCCTGTGGAGACCACCTCTCCCCGACCCAACTCGCGGAGGTCGCCCAGTTGCAGACCGAATTTTCGGACGTGTTCTCGCCCCTGCCCGGCCGCACCGACCTCATAGAGCACCACATTGAGACGCCCCCGGGGGTGGTAGTGCGCAGCCGCCCTTACAGGCTACCCGAACACAAGAAAAAAGTGGTTCGGGAAGAACTCGAGGCCATGCTTGAAATGGGCATCGTCGAGGAGTCCCACAGTGACTGGAGCAGCCCGGTGGTCTTGGTACCCAAAACCGACAGGTCGGTCCGGTTCTGTGTAGTAATAATAATAATAATAATAATAATAATAATAATAATAATAATAAAGTTGAATTTATATAGCGCCTTTCAAGAAACCCAAGGACGCTTTACAATTATAAAGGAAAAAAAAATAAAGGAAAAAAAAAAGAATAAAAAATAAATAAATTAATAAATAATAAAAAAATAAAAAGTCCACCAAGTAGGGGTCAGGATGTAATTCCCGTGGTGTAGCAGCCACAGTCCCACCAAAAGGCGCATGAAAACGAGTCCCACATCTCCAGCACAGCCGCCGTGATGCCGCCAGCCACATCGCTCGAACACCACACCGTGGATCCACAAAGCGAGTAGAGAAGCTCTGCCACGCAGAGCGCTGGTGTGTCCCAAAACGCCTGCACAGCTGCTGCGACGCCACCGAGCAACATCGCTCGGAACATCACGCCATGCATTAAAGCGCAGAGCGCTGGACAACCACGATGTAAAATGAGCAACGAGCTCACTGTGGTCTACAGCTGGGAGTGCAGGCATCGCCCACAGCGAACCAAGGCCTGGAGGGAAACCAACGCCCAAAACTGGGTCCGGAGCTACACCACAACCGGTGGAAAAACACTCAAACAAACATCAAACTACACAAACACACAGAAAAAAATAAATTGAAAAAGAAAGAAACTAAAAATAAAATTAAAAAAGCTCTGGTGAGAAGCGGCAGCCAAAATGCGCACGACGTACTCTCAACCGGAAACGGAAACGAAAAAAAAGACTATAGAAAAGTGTAGACTATAGAAAAGTCAACGCGGTGTCTCAATTCGACCTGTACCCAATGCCTCGTATTGATGAGTTGCTCGATCAACTAGGCACGGCTCCCTTTTACTCGACACTGGATTTGACAAAGGGTTATTGGCAGATCCCCTTGACTCCATTATCCCGAGAAAAAAACGCCCTTTTCCACACTGTTCGGCTTACACCAGTTTGTCACACTTCCTTTTGGGCTGTTTGGGGCGCCTGCTACGTTCCAGCAACTGACGGATAGGGTCCTCCGCCCCCACGCCACCTATGCGGCCGCGTACCTAGACGATATCATTATTTATAGTAATGACTGGCCGTGGCACCTACAACACCTGAGGGCTGTCCTTAGGTCGCTGAGGCGGGCGGGTCTCACAGCCAACCCGAAGAAGTGTGCGATTGGGTGGGTGGAAGTACGCTATCTGGGCTTCCACTTGGGCAACGGGCAGGTGCGTCCCCAAATTAACAAGACAGCACCAATTGCGGCCTGCCCAAGACCAAAAAGGGGGTGAGACAGTTCCTGGGGCTGGCTGGCTACTATCGTAGGTTTATACCTAATTATTCGGATGTCACCAGCCCGCTGACTGACCTGACTAAAAAGGGGGCACCAGATCCGGTCCAGTGGATGGAGCAATGCCAGCGGGCTTTCTCTGACGTGAAGGCTGCACTGTGCGGGGGCCACTGTTACACTCCCCTGACTTTTCTCTCCCCCTTACGTTGCAGACGGACGCATCGGACAGAGGGCTGGGGGCCGTTCAGTCCCAGGAGGTGGAGGGGGAGGACCACCCCATCCTGTACATAAGCAGGAAGCTGTCGGTGCGTGAGGGGCGCTACAGCACCATTGAAAAGGAGTGCCTGGCGATTAAGTGGGCGGTCCTCGCCCTCCGCTACTACCTCCTGGGGCGCTCTTTCACCCTCTGTTCGGACCACGCGCCCCTCCAGTGGCTCCACCGCATGAAGGATGCCAACGCGCAGATCACCCGTTGGTATCTGGCACTCCAGCCCTTTAATTTCAAGGTGGTCCACAGGCCGGGGGCGCAGGTGGTCGTGGCAGACTTCCTCTCCCGTCGGGGGGGGGGGGGGGGGGGGGGGGGGGGGGGGGGGGTCAGCTGCAGGCTGGACAGCTGCCCGGCCTGAGTCAGGCGGTGGGGGTATGTGGCAGCGGGGGCGTGGTCAAGTGTCGGTCTGTGACTGGAGGATGGAGTCAGGGAAGGTAAGTAGCAGAATCACTGCACCTCATGTTGGTTAACCTGTGTTTGTGTGTCTTCCCCAGTGACTGCGCCCTGTAAGAGGAGAGGGAGAGTGGAGGAAGGGAGTTTCTCCCCAACCTGGACACTTGTGTGTGTGTGTATCGCTTAAAGCTGAAAAGCTAATAAAAGAGTTTATGGAACTTAATTCTGGCCTGCCGTCTTTCTGTGCTCCACCCACTCGAACTGCTACATGCATATTTACAAGAGAAAAACAGACCAACGGACATCGAAAAACTGGAAAAGAGAGCAATAGTGGAAATTGTCAAAGTTCTACTTGGAGGTGAGGAAACGTGACGGAGACTTTTCCAAGAGGACTTCACTCGTGGACTTCGTGGACGCAAAGCCCTTTTGTTTTGAACAACTGCAATGGAACAGTTAACTCCAACCAAAAGTAGCTGAACTTGAACTGTCTACCTGGATATCACTTGTATATGAGTTGGGTTGTTGTTCAGGATTTTTGGACTTGGACCATTTTTATTGTTAGAACTTTGAACAGTACATTGGATTGACAGAACATTGAATTACATTCGATCAGAATCATCATTCAATATTGGTAAGTTACCCAAATGTTATAATATACCCAACTTAATAATAATATTGGCTGGCTTTTTTCGTGGTACATCAGATATATTCCATTCAACTACTCATCTTTGACTCGTTCAGTATTGTGCTAGCTGAATGGAATATATCTGATGTACCACTCAACGCCACCAAAATTATTTAAATATGTCACTCAGATCCGTGATGTATTTCGTATGAAAAATGCAAGTTTTTCAACACGAGAAGATAAACTTCATATCTTCAAGCCAACTTATTATATCGACACATTCACAAACAAAGTTCCCAAATTTATCACAATTCATCGATTTCCTCAAGAGTGACGTATAGAGATTTGGATCACGGTTTTGGTTCTCCGTGTCCCGGATGGAGCTCGTATGAAAAATACAAGTGGCGTATTTCCCAGTAAAACAATCATATCTATAGAATGTCATCATATTTAAAGAGGTTTCCTTTAAGAGGAAAAAGAATGAATAAACAAAGCTTCCAGGTTCAAGTTCTCAAAATAAACGCACCAGTGCAAACAATGATTTGGACTGGAAATAAAACCAGCACACTTGTCTTGTGATCATCATCAGTTTTAGTGCGCGTACTGCTTTCGTATTCATATTTTCCGTCATATTTTAATTACAAATGATTTAAAACGCCTCTAAAATTTCATTACAGTGCTGACACCTTGCCTAATTATTATATTATTCAGTTTAAAAGTGCTTTATCAAGGAGTGTGTGTGTCGGTTGGTTGATCAGACATTAACAAAGTCAGTTTGAACACTGAAGTGATTCGGTCGCTTTTTTCTAACATCTTAATAGGAAAATAAACTTGAAGCTCAGGTTTAGTTGGTTCCTGTTTGAGTAGAAGAAACGCTGAAGATAACAGACATCCATAAATTCGTTAAAAAAAGGGAAGAATCTCAGAAAGCAGTCAAGTCCATGAGAGAGGGAGAGATAAGAAATGGACTGAAATAGCATAAAGTGAAGAACTTTAAGGAGACCTGGTTTTGAGAGAGAGATGCTCACTCTCACCATCATTTAAAGCTAGACTTGCCTTTCAGATTTATCAAAAGTAGGTCATAAATTAATTTTCCCGACACCCAGTTATTTTGGTTTAGTGGACCAAAAGCTACTGAATTCGAATCACAGACTTCCAATTTTATTAGTTTTTTTTTTAAAAACAGAACAATTAATGAATTTAAGGCCACATGGCCCTAAATTCTCCGCTATTTTTTCCTGCTTCACCATGACCCAATACAAGATACGATGTCATGCATGACGTGGTGGGCTTTCCCTGTTTGCGCATGGCATTGTGGGATACAAATTTGAAACAGGAGAGAAAAATGGAGGACGAGTGTGCAAATGAAACGTGAAAGACCGACTACATTAACGGAAAGCGAGAAGAAAAGACGTTATGTTATATACGAAGGAAAGGAAACGCAGAACCAAACTAATAAATATCGGCGCTCAGTGAGCACCTCAGTGTGATCAGCTGTTCGTTTAGCTTCAGAATGATGGAACGGTCAGTGCACGCTCAAAGGTAAACCTGCGCACGCACACACACACACACACACACACACACACACACACACACACACACACGGACTTCCTCTGTCTGCTTGACTGCATGCACATTATTTGCTTTAATCCCCTCAAATCAAATAACTTCCCAGCCACAGAACGGCCTGATATTTTGTGAGATATTACAGAAATAAACATATATCATAACGACCGAATTTCACCGATTTTATGAAATTGAAAGGCCGTCTAGCTTTAACATCGAATTTCTCTCAGGTAGGACAGAAATGGTGTCAGAGCTTTCACATTCGTGCTTAATTTAGACTGAGCTTCAGTATTTAAAAAAAATAAATAATAATTAAAAAAAAAAAAAAGCAGCTACTAGGTCACGTGACCCTTTCTCAGGTTGATTCACTGACTTGACACCATTTCTCCTCAGAAAGAGGATTTAAAAAAATTAAATAAAAAAATAAAAACATCAGCATTACTGGATCAGCATCAGCCGATACCTAAAGCTTTGACATTGATATTGGAACAAAGGTATAGAAAGAAAGGAAAAGAAAGGAAGGAAAAGAAAGGAAAGGAAGGAAGAAAGGAAAAGGAAGGAAGGAAGGAAGGAAGGAAGGAAAAGAAAGGAAAGGAAGGAAGAAAGGAAAAGGAAGGAAGGAAGGAAGGAAGGAAGGAAGGAAGGAAGGAAAAGAAAGGAAGGAAGTAAGTATAAGAAAGGGAAGGAAGGAAAGGAAGGAAGGAAGGAAGGAAGGAAGGAAGGAAAAGAAAGGAAAGGAAGAAAGGAAAAGAAAGGAAGGAAGAAAGTAAGTATAAGAAAGGGAAGGAAGGAAAGAAGGAAAAGAAAGGAAAGGAAGGAAAGAAGGAAAAGAAAGGAAAGGAAGGAAGGAAGGAAGGAAGGAAGGAAGGAAGGAAAAGAAAGGAAAGGAAGGAAGAAAGGAAAAGGAAGGAAGGAAGGAAGGAAGGAAGGAAGGAAGGAAAAAAGGAAGGAAGGAAAAGAAAGGAAGGAAGTAAGTATAAGAAAGGGAAGGAAGGAAAGAAGGAAAAGAAAGGAAAGGAAGGAAAGGAAGGAAGGAAGGAAAAGAAAGGAAAGGAAAAGAAAGGAAAGGAAGAAAGTAAGTATAAGAAAGGGAAGGAAGGAAAGAAGGAAAAGAAAGGAAAGGAAGGAAGGAAGGAAAAGAAAGGAAAGGAAGAAAGGAAAAGAAAGGAAGGAAGAAAGTAAGTATAAGAAAGGGAAGGAAGGAAAGAAGGAAAAGAAAGGGAAGGAAGGAAGGAAGGAAGGAAGGAAGGAAGGAAGGAAGGAAGGAAGGAAAAGAAAGGAAGGAAGAAAGTAAGTATAAGAAAGGGAAGGAAGGAAAGAAGGAAAAGAAAGGAAAGGAAGGAAAGGAAGGAAGGAAGGAAGGAAGGAAGGAAAAGAAAGGAAGGAAGGAAGGAAGGAAGGAAAGGAAAGGAAAGGGAAGGAAGGAAGAGACAAGAAAGGAAGGGATTGCTGTATCCCTAATGAGGAATCTGTGGATGATCCTGTGTACTGATCCCACCTTTTGATTCGGAAGATTGGATGGAGGTGACATCAGGGATGTCATCAGGAATAGAAGAAGAGCCCACACCCACAGCTGTGCAGGAAGGACAGGGAGAGACACAATGTGCATATATATGTGTGTGAGGGTGAAAGTGTGTGAGAGATCAAATTAGGTCACCAAAAGTGTCATCAGTGTTTGTGCAAACAAGGAGAGGCAGATATACAGGTATAAAGCGATGCAGAAAGTCAGTGTGTGCGTGTGAGAATGTCGGTGCGCGTGCGCGCGTGTGTGTGTGTGTGTTATAGAAGGGTGCGAAGGAAAAACAAGGAAAAGTGCATTAAGATCACATCAGCTTCATTACAGCAAGCTCTGAGCACATGCAGAGAGAGAGAGAGAGAGAGAGAGAGAGAGAGAGAGAGAGGGGGGAAGAGGAACAGGTCAAAGAGACAGACATTGGAAAAAAAAAATATATATATTACACCCACATCCAAATTATTCACATTAACAATAATCAGTCTACACTGAATAACTAAACATTTGACATGTCTTTTAAAAAAAAAGCCACTTCTCACCTTTACCTCATAAATATGCAAAAATATGCAAATTAGACCCACCCAAATATCCTCCTACCGCTGAACCCTCCCCCTTAGAGCAGTCCTCCCCTTATTACACCATGCGATTAGATATAGCTAGCGTGTACCGCTAACACAACCAATACCTCGACACTGACTCGGGGTCTAAAGAAAAGACATCTGTCCACCAACATCTGGATTTGTTTACGCATTAGAACACTTACACCTAAACTGACTTGTTCTTGTCACCCCGTGTCTGAAATCGCTCCCTACTCCCTATATAAGGAATCACTGTATAGAGGACTAGATAGTGAGCTCATTAGTAAAATAAAAAAAATGCTTTCGGACACTACTCCGTCGCGCTGGTATTTACGTCATTACTGTTGCACAATTAAAACGTGCCAGATCAGTCGGCTGGTGGGTTTTCAAAATAATAAACGTGTGTGTTTTTGTGATAAATCCATATTATACTGAGCGTATTTCTGACATCAATCAATACAAAGTACCTGCAGCTTTCAGTTCTTTTAAATCAAGGCTGAATACTTTCTTCTCAAATTTGAGACTTTTAATTTGATTTCTTTCAGCGCGACTGCAATGCATGATGGGATATATTGCTTTGGTTATTGACCAGTGGTTGTACACTACTTGTCATGATGTGTTGTGGGATACTTTGAGTGCATTATATAGGGTGTAAATAATCCTTACTAAGGTTTCGGACAGCACTACAAAATGGCGTCCTCATTATAATTAGTGCCCTATAGGGAGCGATTTCGGACACGAACCGATTTCTGTCAAAATATCCCATAATATTCATAAATATTGTTCATGTTCACCACCACATTAGAAAGTTCCGTCAATGAAATGTTCCTGATTATGAATTAATTTGCATATTGCAGCCTGATAGGTGCTTTTTTTTTAAAGGGCTGATGACACGAACATGACTCTATGCAATTTCTTAAATAAACTATACAATATGGCAAACATGTTAGATTTCTGTTATAATTACGTGAAAAGAAGCTGTTGTTACGCGAATATCCAACTTTTAATTGCACAGCGCAAGAAAACTGGGTCCGTGGCTCGCGGCCATGCTGTGACGTCAGCGGGAGAACACGCTGCGGTTCACTGGCTGTTCTACTCTGGTTCTACTCGATGGAAATGGCGCATGAAAATGCTGGTGAACTCTCTAGTGCTAGCTCTTCCTCTTCTGGGAGTCTAGAATTGTGTTGATCTCTTCCGAATAGAATCTATGATAGCCTACCCTCTTTACCCTTTGCCTCTCGTTGCTAGGCGGCAGTTACATGAAAGCCGCAAGCTTTCACAAGCAAATACATGACTGATATCACGCCGACTTTATGATTACATTTATGATTATCATGTAGAATCTATAGCTCTACGTACCTTTATCTTATGTCATTTCACAACACATGTTCTGACAGGAGGACTGTCTTTGGATCCGGCATAGCTACTAGTAGACCCCCTCCGGAATACTGGCAGTGTTGCCAGATTGGGAGGTTTCCTGCCCAGTTGAGCAGTTTCAAGTGCATTTTGGTGGGTTTTGAACATATTTTGAGCTGGAAAACATGAGCAGTATCTGGCAACAGATACTGCTGACGTTTTCCAGCCCAAAATATGTTCAAAACCCACCAAAATGCACTTGAAACCGCCCAACTGGGCAGGAAACCTCCCAATCTGGCAACACTGTGTAGGCACTGCTGATGGTAGTAACACACGTTTGTGCTGAACTGAACACCCAAGAGATTCTTTTAAGCTGGGAAGGGTGTCAAAACAATCCAAATCGAAGTGTTCAGAGCACAGGACGGATGTTGGTGAGGGCTCCCACTTGTCACGAGTGCGCCCGACTCACTTCACCCACTTCGCATGCAGCTCGGGATCTCTGGGAAACTTGAATAAACTTACCCCATCCTTGTGGGTTTTGGAGCAAAAGCTGGCAACAGAACGCGAAGGCATAATAACTATATATATATATATATATATATATATATATATATATATATATATATATATAAATAATAATGTATAATAAAAATACTAATAATGATAAACTGAACACCTGTCGCATCAACAACAAACTGGTAAGTTAGGAGGAAGGTTCTTTCGCTGACGTCATATAGCTCCTCCTCCTCCTCTTTCGTCTCCTGGGTGCTGCAGCCCTGTCAAATTTGCCCAAATAGCCGCGTTTGTTATCATAACTTGTAAAATAGGCGCCTTCGTGAATTAATATATGGATCATCGGGAATTACTTTTTATGTTATAAAACATCGGCCAAGGAGGTCAAAAACGTGTCATCAGCACTTTAAATGACATCACAAAATGTGCTCATATGCAAATTTACTATCAATCACGAAGAAATTCTCTATTTTAAATACAAAAAAAGTCCTAAATATAAATAATGAAATTTATTAATATTTATCAAGTTAATTGAGATTTTTAAAAATATATCAGCTAAACCAAACAGCAAAGAGCAGCTGGTAAATCAGTGCTCACCTTTCCTCATGACTTGAAAAGTCAGTTGGTCTGCCTCCATGGGCGGAGCATCGACGTGATCTTGCACCGATTGACTAGGGGTTTCACTAAAGCTCGGCTCAGACGCCTCTGATCCTGGCCGATCTGTGAACTGGCTTCTTTCGTTGGCTGTTTCGTTGGTGGGCGTGTCCTCTGAATCTTGGCTCCACCCATCTTCGAGCTCGCTGAAGATTAACTGTCTGAGCGTCTCAACTGAGAGAAAACCACAGAAGCACAGGAAGAAAAGAAGAAGTTCATTCTTTATCCTTTTCGAAAACTGGTTATTAGTGATCGTGGTATAGATTTTTAAACACAGTAACGATCTCTCTGTATCTCTTTATGAATTAATTTACTACAAAGCAGGAATTTATTCTTTTTTTCCCCCTCTAACCGTCTTGAAGAGCAGCCTCGGAGACTTCAGGCCGCGGTTCCAGGTTATTGTGTCCATGATCATGGAGGAAGGCTTGCGATTGGTCATTTGGGCTGTTGGATGGGAGAACACTTTCATCATCGCTCTGTGAATCTCGGTCCATCGAGCTCGTCTCTTCGGTCAGCGACCCGTCTGAAGAACAGAAAGGTGGCAGCTGAGCGAAATAACAGCCGGCTGGATGAAGAAGAGCAAATTCCTCATCGGCATGACGTGATTCGCTTACCTTGATTGACATGATGGCCATGCAATCGCCGAATGGTGGATCTGGAGAGATCAGGTGATTACCATAAACACTTCGCTAAAAATGATTTCTCCCCCCCCCCCCCTCCCCCTTCATGAGATCAGAGATTTAGCCAAGAAAGCGACTCACTGAGCGGGTGATCCTTGTTTGGTGGCCGCAGCACCTTCAGAGGCCAAAGCGATTGTCTTTTCTAACAGGTCCTTCCAGCTGTGCAAACAGCAGTCAAGCAATCAGATCGCACATTCTTTAAAAGCCGTATAATCTTCAAATCAACTAGACTTACTGTGCTACAGAATGGGAAATGGAGAAATGGTGGCCACACACACACAATGGGTGGTCAAAAAAAGGTCCAAGTGTCTTTTTTTTTTTTCCCCTCTCGTTTGTGTTTTTTTTTTTTCAGAGGTCCAAGCACTGCTGCCCTCAGACCTCTCCCCAGGCCATGGATGCAAACGGCGCGCCTTTTGGCGGATGGCGCCTTTTTCACGGCTGTCTGGGGGACTTGTGTGAATCGTGAAGATCCGATGAGTTGTTTTTTTTTTTTTGGGGGGGGGGGCATTGGAGTGTCTGATTATAATTTCATCAAAGTAAATCCTGTATTAAAATTACTAAATAAGCAAATGCCGTTACAGTCCATGAAACAGTAAGTATAAGTATGAGAAGAAAACAGTAAATCAGAAAGCTGCGCATGTAAAGCCAATTGGCTGCGCGCCATTATCTGCTGCTGGCTGCACTTCACACGCAAGGATTTCCATCAGTCCAACATAAGTTACGTAGGTTACGTAATTGGCTTTACATGCGCAGCTTTCTGATTTACTGTTTTCTTCTCATACTTATACTTCCTATGCTTCATGGACTGTAACGAAATTTGCTTATTTATAGTGCTGTCAAGCGATTAAAATATTTAATCGTGATTAATGTCGCGACTGTCATAGTTAACTCGCGATTAATCGCAATTTAATCGCACATTTTTGTCACATGAAAAACCATTGTAATTCTCTTATCAGCAAAAAAAGTGAATGGGCTTGTTTTGTACCAATGTTCTTTGTATTGCAAAGCATAACACGTCTTGACACAGCCACTGCAAAGTGAAACCTAAGCCAAGCACCGGTGCTAGCAAGAGAACCATGAGTGAAGTGATCTACGGCTTGAGTTAGTCTACAACTCACAGTGACGGTAGGCTTGACATGCTTGATTATAATATAAAGTACACTATTATATTAAGTTTAAGTTGTTCGTTGATAAATATTGCATTGAATCTGATCTTTACTGTTTCAGCTCACTTAACACATTTTGTACTTTTACACTTTCTGCCTGTTGATGCGTCGCGCTGTCCAATCAGAGGCGGCCAAATTTGCATATTACAGGAAGGATTTCTGGGATAGCATTGAGTTTACAGTTCAGAGGGATCTGGCTCTTTAGACGCTGTCTTCTTAAAACTGAATAAATATTTAAAAAGAGCCAAATGAGCCAGTCTTTTGAACGGCTCTTTTCAAAGAACGGATCACAAAGATGCGGATCCCATCAAAGAGCCATAAATCCCATCTCTACTAGCGCGCCCTGCCCGCGCTGGTTCCTTGGGGGAGGAGGGCAGAGGACTCTGGCTGTGCGGGGCATTACAGTCTAGCTGCTATCGGTTTTCTGTTCCAAGTTCCTGGCAGTTTCAAAAGCTTATGAAAAACCTACATCATGTCACAGAGCGTTAATCTCGCGATAAAAAAATTATCGCCGTTAAAATTGAGTCAAGTTAACGCGTTAATAACGCGACATTTTTGACAGCACTACTTTAGTCATTTTAATACAGAATTTACTTTGATGAAATTATAATCAGACACTCCAATGCCCCCCCCCCCCCAAAAAAAAACCAAACAAAAAAAACCAACTCATCGAATCTGCACGATTCACACAAGTCCCCCAGACAGCCGTGAAAAAGGTGGCATCCGCCAAAAGGCGCGCTGTTTGCATCCATGCCAGGTGCTCAAATGAGCCATTTTGAACAGGGCTGTTTAGACAGGGTGAGAAGGGGAGCTGTGGTGCTTTATCCTTGTACTATTTAGACCAAATCGTGTCAGACAACATTTCATCAAAGCCCTCAGGGAACACTGTGAACTTGATTGACTTGAGAATCACATCACATTATCTCTAGCCGCTTTATCCTTCTACAGGGTCGCAGGCAAGCTGGAGCCTATCCCAGCTGACTACGGGCGAAAGACGGGGTATACCCTGGACAAGTCGCCAGGTCATCACAGGGCTGACACAGACACCCATTCACACTCACACCTACGGTCAATTTAGAGTCGACTTGAGAATCAGGCCTCGTTAAATAATATATAAAAAACAGGTCACAGTACCTACAGCTCAACATTAACACTGGACCAGTAATATCGAGAATTGACTATAGTCCCATTGTCCATGTGACGTACACACTCGCACCACTACTCCAACACTCGTATGCTTGCATCTCACAGTGCCGAAATGCTAGTCAATGCTTGTCCAGGCAGAATTCGAGTTTCACGCTTCTCATGTGATTATAACCTTCATCATCCATAATATAATGCGACTGTAATGCTGCGATAACAGGCTGAGGTCATAGTGGGAAAAAACAACTCACATGTTTCTCTCAGAGGATGTTCCAGCCACCAGTTCGTACATCTGTCTCTCAGACGTGCTCACCACATACAGGGCTTTGTTATCTGAGGAACACACATACACAAAATAATCAATCAAACCCGTTTCCTTGCAAGAAAGAGTAACCAACAGACGCCCACACACCTGTAGCGTTAGATCTGACGAGGGAGGAGTTGAGGCGAACCACAGGGCAAAACGACGTTTTATGGTCCGTGTTCCCGACTCCGCCCAGCGAGCGAGACGGACAGCGCAGGATCAGCCGGTCGTCCGGACCTCTCTGGAGGAGCACCAACAGGTCCGAGAGCAGCAGTGCTTGGACCTCTGAAACACACACAAACACTAAAATGAATACATGCATCCTTATACACACATTTTTATAGACTGAACAAGCTGGTGAAAAGGGCCAGCTCTGTCCCGGACAGCCTTCTAAACTCCACTGAGGTGGCGTGTGAGAGGAGGATGTTCGTTAAGTTTAATGTCAATTATAGGCAACACCTCACATTAGAGCCCTGCACTCCCGCGGGAGTCCCGCGGGACCCGACGCAAAGCAGTGCAGTGCGGGACAAATTTTGAAAGCTCATTGTGGGCGCGGGCGTGCACAATGCGGGAGAGGTGATAAGCTGCAGTCCCGCTAACTAAAAACGTGTTTAAAATAAAATTTATAAATTATTAATTTATGTCTATCATATATAATTTGTGCTGGATATTTTATTTGGCATTAATAAAAACATTTTAAGATGCCTAAATTTGCGGATGTGGTTTAATCTCGCGTATGTTTCCGATTCCTTTCTGCTCTTCCGTGTTTGAGATCTCCGATCATGGCAGAAGCAAACTTCGGGTTGTTTCTCTGAATTCCGACAATAAATGAGACCATCCGAACACATCTGAAAACATCGTGGTTTGAACTGTGTTGGTTCAAATCAACTTGGTTCAGACCAAGTTGGTACTACAGCTTTGGGAAACAGTTGTTTTTTGGATGTTAGTTAGTTCAAACTTGCATCGTACCATATTGGTTTAATGCTAACTTGGTTGGTTGTTTGGGAAACGCACCCCTGAATGTGAGCTGTAGATATTTATGCTCAAATCCACTCAAAGAAGGGGGCGGGCCACCATCACGCTGTGTCTTTAAATTATATTAATTTCTTATAGGCCTACTTGTATTTCCTAGAATGTAAATGTGAGGAGTGACATAAGCTATGTGCAATGTACAATATTCTTAATATCCACTGTAGATGTTGGTAGGTGTGTTGGGTATCTCTGTAAAGCCTCAGCTGCGCATGGCGCCTGGCAACGCGCACCCTCGCTACGTGCGCTAGGTGAAGGATCGGTCAGTGGAGAGCTCAGCTAAGCTCAGCATGTTTAATTCCCCAAGCCAATGACAAGAACTTTCGTGAGAAATAACGCGAACGTCTGCATCATGCGGGATTTGCGGGCGGGAGCGGGACAAAATATGGCAGGCGTGGGCGGGACTGAAAATCATAATTCTTTGCGGGAGCAGGACTGCACAATGCGGGAGAGGGCGGGAGCGGGACTGAAAATTCTGTCCCGCGCAGACCTCTACCTCACATCCCCTACACGAGACTGTTGGTGCTCTGAGCAGCTCCTTCAGCAGCAGACTGCTGCACCCACGGTGCAAGAAGGAACGCTACTGCAGGTCTTTCATTCCAACTGCTGCCAGACTTTTCTTCAAGGTCACCATCATGTTTTTGTCACTTTATCTGCATCTCATCATCTACTTCCTTTTCATTTGCAAGCATTTCCTTGTTCATTCATCCCTCACTTTCATAATTGCTGTGTACAATTTTTAGAGAAGAAAAAAAAAACCTGAAAGTCAAACCAAGATATTGGGGGGGGCACGTCTCCTGAAAATATTTTAATAACATAACACGCAAAACCCTGCATTCTAGTGCATTTTAGTACTTATTTTCACTAAAACAAGTTATAACTTAAGCTTTTTTCTTTCATGTACATTAATGATTAACATGTCAAAAATATCAAATTTAATTCCCCTAGTTAATGAGTAATTTTCAGGAGTGCGTTTAGAAAATGCGGTGATTTTCCTGCTACACACTTCATTACTTTGAAAAAAAAAAATCAGACAGTTGAAGGCAAACTCAGCAAAATCCCAAAACAGTCCTGTTAAAAAGTAAAGGTCTGTGAGAGTTTCTAAAGCTTTCAGGTTTCAATGTCGGGGACGTTGAGCCTCGTTTATCAATCTTTTAGTCGAGTTGTGCGTTTGCAGAAGCTAAAAATTTCCAATTCATATTTATGCGAGTTGAAGCCAATTGTTTACATTAGTTCGTATTGTCTGTAAATTTAAACATGCCAATGAATACCACATTTCTCATGTAAATCAGGGGCGTAGCTAGGATTTTTCAAGGTGGGGTCACACACTGACTGGCAGCCTGAGTGCATTATGCAACAAAAAATAAATTCCCGTTGCTAGTTTTACGCAGCTTAGAAACCGGCTCTTCCATTATTGCTGTTTCTTCCACGTTTTCTTGATGATGTGTTCTAGAAACGGCACTATGGATAAATTTACACAAAGCGCTATACAAATACTCGACAATCAATGAGTAATCTCCCTTATGTGAATACACGTGCACGTTTATGATCGGGTTTCCGTTCTCGTTTACTATCGATACCTCAGACATGGCGAGGTCTTGAGAAAGCGAAGGGGAGGGGTGGGTGTTGTTTACAGTGGTTCAAAATGGCTGCGCTCACGCAAGCAAAACAGCGACGCATTTTCGAGCATTTTTCATGATAACATTTCTGGATTTCTAATAACAAAAAATTGTCATTAGCGGAAAAAATCCGGAGGAATTTTTATGAAAATCTAAAAACCCGGAATTCTGGGAAAATCCGGAACACTTTCATGACTAAATTTTGTCCATAGCCTGTGTTTGTCATTTATTGGTTACCCACATATTCCATCCTCGTCAGTTATATTATGCTGTGCAATATTTCTATTTTAGTTGCCAGTATTTTATTAGTGCGATATTGCTACCTCAGGTGAAGTACTACTCTTAAGTTCCTTTCTTAGTTTGTTGTGTACATTACATACATTGCCTGTGTTTTCCTTATTTATACTTTTATTGCACTTTTTTTTGGGTTACTGTCTATTCCTGAACAAGCTGGTGAAAAGCAGCCCATTTGGACCCTGTATGACCGGAGCAGGAGTTTGGTTTGCGTTGCTGGGAGTAAGTTGGACTTGTTCCCGGTGCATGTGGGACTCTGCCAGGGCTGCCCTTTGTCACCAGTTCTGTTCATAACTTTGACAGACAGAATTTCTAGGTGCAGCCAAGGGGCGGAGGGTGTCCGGTTTGATGGCATCAGGATCATGTCTCTGCTTTTTGTTGATGACGTGGTCCCGTTGGCTTGATCAATCTGTGACCTACAGCTTGTGCTGGGACGGTTTGCAGCAGAGTGTGAAGCAGCTGGGATGAGGATCAGCACCTCCAAGTCTGTGGCCATGGTACTCAGCCGGAAACAGGTGGAGTGCCTACTCCGGGTCAGAGGGAGTTGCGACTTCAAGTGGAGGAGTTTAAGTATCTCAGGGTCTTGTTCATGAGTGATGGTAGGGGGGAGCGGGAGTTGGACAGACGGATCAGAGCAGTGTCAGCAGTGATGTGGATGCTAAACTGGTCTGTTGTGGCAAAGAGAGAGTGGAGCCAAAAGGCAAAGCTCTCAAATTTCCTGGTCCATCTATGTTCCCATGCTCACCTATAGTCACGAGCTGTGGGTAGTGACCAAAAGGAGGAGATCGCGGATACAAGGAGTCGAAATGAGTTTTATCCACAGGGTGGCTAGGCTCTCCCTTAGAGACCAGGTGGGAAGCTTGGTCATTCAGGAGAGACTTGGAGTAGAACCGCTGCTCCTCCATATCGAAAGGAGTCAGTTGAGGTGGTTCGGGCACCTTGTTAGGATGCCCCCTGGACACCTCCCAGGGGAGGTTCTCCGGGCATGCCCTACTGGGAGGAGATCCCGGGGCAGACCCAGGACACGCTGGAGAGATTACATCTCTCCGGCTGGCCTGGGAGCACCTCAGTATTTCCCCAGAAGGTGAAGGTGGCCGGGGAGAGGGAAGTCTGGGCTGCTTGACCCGGACAAGCGGAAGAAAATGAATGAATGGTCTATTCCTGACTCTTTTCTATCTGAGCTGCTGGAACATGTAAATCTGGCGGCACGGTGGTGTAGTGGTTAGCACTGTCGCCTCACAGCAAGAAGATTCTGGGTTCGAGCCCAGCAGCCAGCGGGGGGCCTTTCTGTGTGGAGTTTGCATGTTCTCCCCATATCAGCATGGGTTTCCCCCACAGTTCAAAGACATGCAGTTAGGTTAACATGGGGCGACCTTGGGCTGAAGTGCCCTTGAGCAAGGTACTTAACCCATGACTGCTCCCCGGGCGCTGTAGGCTACGTTTACATTAGACCGTATCTGTCTCGTTTTCTTTGCACCACCTGGAAACGGGAATCCGCCAGCGTCCACGTATTCAATCCAGATCGTGTCAGCTCCGGTGCTGTGTAAACATTGAGATACGCGGATACGCTGTGCTGAGCTCTAGCTGGCGTCTCATTGGACAACGTCACTGTGACATCCACCTTCCTGATTCGCTGGCGTTGGTCATGTGACACGACTGCTGAAAAACGGCGCGGACTTCCGCCTTGTATCACCTTTCATTAAAGAGTATAAAAGTATGAAAATACTGCAAATACTGATGCAAATACTGCCCATTGTGTAGTTATGATTGTCTTTAGGCTTGCCATCCTTCCACTTGCAAGTAGTAAGTGATATGTGCTGGGATCACACACACAGCGGCTCAGTCCCGAATCGTGGCTTGTGCACTTCACTCGCGCGCTGTGTGAGCTGCGCAGGGCCAGAGTGCGCACCCTCCAGAGGGCACTCGCTGTTCAGGGCGGAGTGATTTGGAGCGCAGGATGCCTGCGGAGCCGAGCGTATCCGTGTATTGGCGTTGCTATGTGCACGCAAATTGTGTATTGGTGTTGCTGTGTGCACACTAATCGTTTTAAAAACGTTAATCTGATGATCCGCTGATACGGTCTAATGTAAACATGGGCTTAATGGCTGCCCACTGCTCTGGGTGTGCGCGTGTTCACTGCTTCAGATGGGTTAAATGCAGAGGATGAATCTCATTGTGCTTGAAGTGTGCATGTGACAAATAAAGGTTTCTCTCTTGTTAAATTTCCCCACCGAGGGATGAATCAAGTTTATAGTATCTTATCAAAAAGGGATAAAATACCAAGACGTATTTTGGTCAAACTCAAAACACACTCCGATAAAACACCATTCACATTACAGGAGCGAAAGATTTTAATCTTTAAATATCACAATGAAACATGGTGGAGGTGTTCCCAAAAAAAAAAAAAAAAAAAAAAGTGTTCATCTGGATGAAGTCTAAACTAACCTCCAAAATCCTGCTCTGACACGTTAGAATTTTCCCTCAGCGTCAATCCAAGCACACAATTATTTCTACATATTTTTAAATGGTTTCATTTCAGGACTAACTGGCATAACCCTGTGTGCACGGGTGTGCAAACAAAGGTATTTTCACTACAGTCGAGCTTTTCGTTGGATTATTAAAGGAATAACTCACGTTCAGATCAGCTCGAAAGTGAAGCACCACGATAGATATATAGATACTGACCCTTTACAGTCATTGTAATGCACAAGTACAGTACAATGAAATTGGTTGGCTGTCCTTTGCTGGTTTATTTAAAAAAATATACACAAACATTACAAAAAAAAAAAAAATATATATATATATATATATGCACATTTCAGGTGTTCATGCAGTTTGAGTGTCCATGTTCAGTGCTGTTATGGCTCTGGCGTAAAAACTGTTTTTCAGTCTCATTAGTTCTTGTTTTTATTGCCCTGAAACGCTTTCCAGAAGGCAACAGTTCAAATAGATGGTGTCTGGGATGTGATGGGTCCTTGCGGATGCTGCAAGCTTTTCTGAGGCAGTGTGTTTTGTTATGTAAAATTCCTCCAGGGAGGGTAAGAGAGCAGCTGATAATTTTTTGAGCTGTGGAGATGACCCCCTGGAGTGCTTTCTTCTGTGCTGCTGAGCAACTGGTGAACCAAGCAGAGATACTGTAACTCAATACACTTTCAACTGAACATTAGTAGGAGGACACCAGCAGTTTGTCAGCCAGGTTGTTTTTTCTGAAATGGAGATGCTGCTGCGCCTTCTTATCCAGTGCTGTGGTGCTGGTATTCCAGGACAGATCATTATCCTCCTCCTCCACATGTATACACAGGAACTTGAAGTCCGAAACCCTCTCCACACGGTCTCAGTTGATGTACAGAAGATGTGGATCAGACTTTTTCCTTCTGTAGTTGATGATCAGCTCTTTGGTTTTGGAGGTGTTCAGGACCAAGTTGTTGTGTGTGCACCATACAGACAGCCTCTGGACCTCATCTCTGTATGCCGCCTCATCTTCTCCAGAGCTGAGCCCCACCGCAGTTGTATCATCCGCCAATTTAATAATGGTGTTACTCGGATGTGTGAGTGCAGTCGTGTGTGAAGAGTGTAGAGCAGGGGGCTCAGCACACAACCCTGTGGAGAGCCGGTGCTGAGACCGAGGACTGTGAGAGATGGATCTGAGAGCAATCCGTCAGGAAGTCTCTGATCCAGGAGCAGATGGTGTGTGACAGTCCTAAGTCCAGTAATTTGTTGACCAGTCTGCTTGTGATGGTGTTGAAGGCAGAGCTCAAGTCTATGAAGAGCAGCCTTGCAGAGCTCCCCTGATGTTCCAGATGGGTCAGTACTGTGTGAGGAGATGTGACGATAGCACCTTCTGTAGATCTGTTAGCTCTGTAGGCAAACTGGTGCAAGTCCAATGTGGGTGGGAGGCTGGAAATGATGTCTGACCAGTTTCTCAAAACACTTCATGATCACTGGTGTGAGTGCCACCGGATGGTAGTCATCAATTCAATTCAACTGAATTTCAGGCAGGGTGGGGTCATGGACTGAGACCAGGACAGGTTGAAGATTTTTGAGAAGACCCCAGGCGAGTTGGTCTGCACAATCCTTCAGCACCCTCCCTGACACCCCATCCGGTCCAATAGCTTTCCTTGGGTTCACTGCCCTCAGTGTGCGCCTTACCTCAAGTTAGCAAGAAATCTTAGATTTTCAGTGAAATTTAGAGACGTAAAGTGACCGTAACTGTCCGAAAACACAAACTGCGCAGGGCAAGCAATGCAGAAAAATTGAGGAGACTCAATTTATGAAGCAATGTGTTGATTACTGATGGGATTGCGGGATAGTGGTACAGCGTCTGAAGCAGATGGTACTGTGTGCACTTCGGGGATATGAAAGAAAACTTCTTACCTATAGCTTTGTCTTTACTGACTTTCCATGTTAGAGGACCTTCATGAATCATTCTCTTTGTGGTCAAGTCCAGATTCTAAACACACACAGAGAGAGAGAGGGAGAGAACAAGGGAGAGAGAGAGAGAGAGAGAGAGAGAGAGAGAGAGAGAGCGCAAGATGGAACAAGAGAGTGAGAGAGGGAATATTAGTTTGATCTTGGCACGCTGAATAATTGATATTTTCCAGCCAGGGCTTGAACATGGACACACACAGCTGAGGTGGGACAGGCTGGTACCTTGAACGGTGCTGCAACGGGATTGGACTGTCTCTCCAGAGGTGACAAGTCCAGCCTGCGCTGGTATTGGCTGAGCAGTTGCCGGTCTTCTGTCTCCCTGACGACCTCGTTGACGGTCTGCAGTATCCCGCGGCAACACACCTGAGCCTTCATCAGCGGCTGCAGGTCTGGAGAACCAGCTGTAATGGAGAAACAGCAGTGTTAGGTGATGTGTTCTAGCTAGGAGGAGCTACAGTGGAGCTCATGTTTAAATGTACCCATCAGGTTTCAGTTCAGTTGGTCGGGTTCAATGCCCGAACTGATGATCACATAATCAGTTTTTCTTTGGCTAATCAGACACAAGGTACACCACCACTCTTGCTGGAGCGGTTGGGGGTTAGGTGCCTTGCTCAAGGGCACTTAAGTCAATCCTGCTAGTCTGGGGAATCGAACCAGCAACCTTTTGGTCCCAAAGTTGTTTCTCTAACCATTAGGCCATGACTTCAGGTTTAAGTGATTTCTGTGTAGGCATGTGGTGATGTACATAAGGACAGAGCAGATACACATTTTAAATGTGGGGGTGATAAAGGGTTCAGGGTGGTGGTGGTGGTGTATGTGTGCGCGTACCGTACCTTCTGTGTGTTTGATGATGTTATCCAGCAGGAGGGGGTACTTGGTGAGTCTCTGCATCTCGGACACTAGCAGGTCCTTGAGCTGTAGCCGGCGACAGTGAGGACTTGCCTCACACTCCTAACAATACACAACACCACAGTCAGGACAAAAACGCGACAGTCGTGTTCTGTGCATGACCGACACACAGCAACGACATCACAGACTTATCTGAAAAACTGAAGGTTTTTTTGGTCAACTTTGAAAGAAAATGAGCCACTTGTAATAAGATCACATGTAAAATGTGCACTAGAGGTTGAGAGGAAACAGAGTGTGAAAGTAATCTCTGAAACAGTTATGACCTGTATGAGGTGAGCGAAGCGAGGGTCTTTACGCTGCTTGTTCTTGATGAGCTCCAGTGCCTGACTCTGCTGACTGCAGAGGTGAGACACCTGCTCCTGAAACTCCTCTCCTGCTGCATCTTCAAACTAAAACACACACATTAAACAATTCTTCGTTTGCAATCACGTGACACTTTGCCTCCTGGTTCACTTCCGGTTTCCAAGTGACGGGCAACAATCAAAGATGGCATCCAAGCCAAGTACGCATCTATCGCCATCTTGTGGAAAAACAAACAAACATACATTCTCCATCTGACGTAACAGACGAGAACCAAAAGCAAAATTGAGGAGAAAAGGCAACTTTCCAAACATAGTTTCCAGACATTTCCAATTATCTGATCGTCCAAACATGGTTTTACAAGAGGAATCAATCAAATGAAGGCTTTTGAAAGTCTTGAAGCTTACAACTTTTTCATTTGAGGCTGGGTTCAGGATGTTGGAATAAGACTTCTAAAGGACAATAATTGTCTTATTTTTGCGACTAAGTAACGCAAGCTGAAGTGTAGTATATTATTTGAGTCGGAGCTGCTGTAGGCATTTTTGCAACGATAACTTACATTTTATTTCGTGACATTTCAAGCGTAGCTCAGACTTACGAATTGACATCTTTCTTTCAAACAAGGTCACAATGATCGACAGTCACTCCTTTGAAGACTTGGGTGATTGAATTTTTTTTTTTATAAAGATGGTGAGGTGATAACGGGTCACTGCAATTGTATGGCTGGGGAAGCTCATTAACAAACAAACAAACAAACAAACAAACAAACAAACAAACAAACAAACAAACAAACAAACAAACAAACAAACAAACAAACAAACAAACAAACAAACAAACAAACAAACAAACAAACAAACAAACAAACAAACAAACAAACAAACAAACAAACAAACAAACAAACAAACAAACAAACAAACAAACAAACAAACAAACAAACAAACAAACAAACAAACAAACAAACAAACAAACAAACAAACAAACAAACAAACAAACAAACAAACAAACAAACAAACAAACAAACAAACAAACAAACAAACAAACAAACAAACAAACAAACAAACAAACAAACAAACAAACAAACAAACAAACAAACAAACAAACAAACAAACAAACAAACAAACAAACAAACAAACAAACAAACAAACAAACAAACAAACAAACAAACAAACAAACAAACAAACAAACAAACAAACAAACAAACAAACAAACAAACAAACAAACAAACAAACAAACAAACAAACAAACAAACAAACAAACAAACAAACAAACAAACAAACAAACAAACAAACAAACAAACAAACAAACAAACAAACAAACACAATCTTTTTCAGTGTTTGAAATGCTTTTTTTTTTGGAACCAGGTTGCCCATCAACATTTTAGGTTGCCCCACTTTTAAGTCCCTGATTTCTGCAGTAAACACTAATATTTGGCAGTGGGCACATACAGTGGTGCTTGAAAGTTTGAGAACCCTTTAGAATTTTCTATATTTCTGCATAAATATGACCTAAAACATCATCAGGTTTTCACACAAGTCCTAAAAGTAGATAAAGAGAACCCAGTCAAACAAATGAGACAAAAAATATTATACTTGGTCATTTATTTATTGAGGAAAATGATCCAATATTACATATCTGTGAGTGGCAAAAGTATGTGCACCTCTAGGATTAGCAGTTAATTTGAAGGTGAAATTAGAGTCAGGTGTTTTCAATCAACGGGATGACAATCAGGTGTGAGTGGCCACCCTGTTTTATTTAAAGAACAGGGATCTATCAAAGTCTGATCTTCACAACACATGTTTGTGGAAGTGTATCATGGCACGAACAAAGGAGATTTCTGAGAAAAAGAAAGAAAGGACAACTTTATTCATCACACACTTGTGAAATTTCCTGTCTGCATTTAATCCATCTGAAGCAGTAAACACACGTGAGCAATGAGCAGCCATGCTAACAGTGTCCGGGGAGCAGTTGGGAGTTAGGTGCCTCGCTCAAGGGCACCTCAGACCAAGGCCGTCCCATATTAACCTAACCGCATGTCTTTGGACTGTGGGGGAAACCGGAGCACCCGGAGGAAACCCACGCAGACATGGGGAGAACATGCAAACTCCACACAGAAAGGCCCCCGGGTTCGAACCCGGAACCTTCTTGCTGTGAGGCGACTGTGCTAACCACTACACCACCGTGCCGCCCTCATGAGGACCTCGAGGACCTCAGAAAAAGCATTGTTGATGCTCATCAGGCTGGAAAAGGTTACAAAACCATCTTGAAAGAGTTTGGACTCCACCAATCCACAGTCAGACAGATTGTGTACAAATGGAGGAAATTCAAGACCATTGTTACCCTCCCCAGGAGTGGTTGACCAACAAAGATCACTCCAAGAGCAAGGCATGTAATAGGTCAGCGAGGTCACAAAGGACCCCAGGGTAACTTCTAAGCAACTGAAGGCCTCTCTCACATTGGCTAATGTTAAATGTTCATGAGTCCACCATCAGGAGAACACTGAACAATGGTGTGCATGGCAGGGTTGCAAGGAGAAAGCCACTGCTCTCCAAAAAGAACATTGCTGCTCGTCTGCAGTTTGCTAAAGAATCACATGGACAAGCCAGAAGGTTATTGGAAAAATGTTCTGTGGATGGAGGAGACCAAAACAGAACTTTTCTGTTTAAAAGTCCTGCTTTAAATGAGAAGCGTTATGTTTGGAGAAAGGAAAACACTGCATTCCAGCATAAGAACCTTATCCCATTTTGGAAACATGGTGGTGGTAGTATCATGGTTTGGGGCTGTTTTGCTGCATCTGGGCCAGGACAGCTTACCATCATTGATGGAGCAATGAATTCTGAATTATACCAGCGAATTCTAAAGGAAAATGTCAGGACATCTGTCCATGAACTGAATCTGAAGAGAAGGTGGGTCATGCAGCAAGACAACGACCCTAAGCACACAAATTGTTCTACCAAAGAATGGTTAAAGAAGAATAATGTTTTGGAATGGCCAAGTCAAAGTCCTGACCTTAATCCAATGGAAATGTTGTGGGAGGACCTGAAGTGAGCAGTTCATGTGAGGAAACCCACCAACATCCCAGAGTTGAAGCTGTTCTGTATGGAGGAATGGGCTAAAATTCCTCCAAGCCAGTGTGCAGGACTGATCAACAGTTACTGCAAACGTTTAGTTGCAGTTATTGCTGCACAAGGGGGTCACACCAGATACTGAAAGCAAAGGTTCACATACGTTTGCCACTCACAGATATGTAATATTGGATCATTTGTGTCAGTAAATAAATTACCAAGTATAATATTTTTGTCTCATTTGTTTAACTGGGTTGGGTTCGCTTTATCTACTTTTCGGACTTGTGTGAAAATCTGATGATGTTTTAGGTCATATTTATGCAGGAATATAGAAAATTCTAAAAAGGGTTCACAAACTTTCAGGCACCACTGGAGGAAAGTGTAAAGTTTGTCAATATGTTTATCATGCTTGTATGATGAAAAACTCAAGATGTATCTCAACACATGACCTACTCATTCTAAACCTGCCGAGCTTCGCCGGTGAAGCTCTCGACCCCAGAGGGTTCAAAATCATTGTTTTCATTGTAGTACAATGGAAATACAAGTGTCTTGGAATTACCCCGGCACTACTAAGATTTACTATGAAATTTGAAGAAAATAACATGGTCACAAACCTGATGAGGCAGTGATGAGATCCTCTTTTTTTTTTTCCTGCCGTCGCTGTGTGTGTCGCCGAGCTCTCATGTACAACAATGCTTGATATCCTCATCGTTTTACAACCACTGACAAACGCATTTCTGCTTCCTGACGTGTCAAATTCCAGAGGTGGACAGTAACGAAGTACATTTATTCGAGTATCTGTACTTAAGTACACTTTGAGTATCTGTACTTTATTTGCGTATTAATATTTTTGGCAACTTATGACTTTAACTTCACTACATTTGAAAGGCAAATATCATACTTTTCACTCCACTACATTTCTATCAAGGTCCTCGTCACTATGAAGTAGCTTTGAAAGCGGATGTTTTTTGTTTTCTTTTCTAAAGCGTGATTGTTTTTTTTCGCAGGTGACACTGAGACAGCCGATCAGTAATCACTCGGGTCACGTCACGTCCATAGACTGGATAAAATCAACATCAATGATTTCTCCGCAGCATTATTTAACACCATCAGTTGATAGCAGAATGGAAGGAGGCGGTTCTTTTGGGGAATGCACGTACCCACGGTTCTATACCTAGAACCCATGTTTCAGTTTTCTGAAAGGAATAAAGGAGTCGTTTCATTTTAAATGTTTACTTTGTTTGCTTAAAACGGAGCACATCACGGCCAACAAAAACTCGCCGTCCAACCTGCGGAAGCATATCGAGGCCTGTAAACGTTTTATTCCAAGAGAAAGCTTGCTACCAAGTTTTACATGCTTTTAGAGCTAGCGATAATGTTCCAAACGTAGCTATACAGTCTAGTTAATCAAATGACTGTCTATGGATTTGCCCACCAAGCTGCCGTAGCCTTGTCCATGGCTAACGTTTACACATCGCTAGTTAGCTTGGATCCACTGTAAACACCGAGTTACACAAACATGAATGACGTTAACTTATCTGAAGTGCTTTCAGAAATATATGTTTTAGCATAAGGCCACACCAATTTAATTAGTTGGTTCTCTGATTTTTTCAGGAAAAATATGAAGCGAGCGGGCGAAAAAAAAAAAAAATGCTCTGATGGTAAAATTAGCGGTGGAAATAGACCAAACAATACAGGCAAACCAGTAAACAGATAGGCTAAATAAATGATTGAATTACAATCAATTGAACATCTACAATACACAGAAAAAAAGATTTGACCAGGAGGAGGCTACTTCACAAGTCTTTAACGAAAGTGAAAGGGGCGATTTGATTGGTTTTCGACGTCACGTGATCTCACGTCACATGACCTTTTCTGTTGGCGGGAGTTTGATTTCAATTTTTTTTTTTCCTTTTTGCATTTTCTTCAAGCGGCGATTCCGAGAACCAACTAATCGAATTGGTGTGGCCTAATCTTGCTAAATAAACAGAACGTAGAAATCTTTTCTAGTAGTGTTAGCTACCCAATATATGATTTCTAGTTTGAAGAAAAAAAAAAAATTTGCTAGCATGTCAGGTGGAGTGTCACTGACTAGCTAGCTTAACATTAAACCACCATGATTCCACAGGCAGATTCATACGTGCATGAATACATACACTTGCACACGCATGCACGTGAGACCTGTGAGATGGACAGTATCGTACTAGTCAGTCAGAACAAATTGCTGGAATTTTTTGTTTTGATGTCAGATGATGGTCTTGCACTTTCTTTATCTTGCTTAAAGCAGTGTTGCTGTTGGGCAGTTATTAAGCTCGAGGTGTGGACCTGGGTTTTAATCAGGTTGGATTGTCGTTTTTATTTTCTGAGCAAGCTGCACAGCTATTCCACTGTCTTCCTGATTAACATACACATACATGTGTGGACACACTGCCAGAGCTGGGTCAGAACACTACCATGCTGCTTTGTGGGGGTGCGGAGGAGTGTTACAATTAAAAAAAAAACCCGGACAATGGCTCTTTTTCAGCTCAGTTGTGTTTCATTTTGTAACATTCTACCTGGTGTTTATTCTACAGGTTCTACAAGTTAGTCAGTAAATCCAGTCGGTTGTTTCAGAGCTGTTAGGTTTTGAAAGCGTTGTGGCAATAATACAATGATGTGTTGACAGAAAATGTACTTTTAATACTTAAGTATTTTTAAAAGCAAGTACTTCAGTACTTTAACTTAAGTAAAAATTTGACTGGACAACCTTCACTTGTATCCGAGTAACATTTGACCAGCGGGATCTGTACTTTGACTTATGTAATGAAGTTGGGTACTTTGTCCACCTCTGTTGAATTCTATGCACCAGTCTTTTTGGTCTCTTCTTTGGTAGCGTGACGTAGCCATGGGCATCCTGCTCACCATGACTCTTGAAAGATGCATCTCCAGACACGTTTTGAAGGCTTCCCCGCCATCGTCTGCTCACTAGCCGTTTCCTCTTGCTGTACTTGCGTTTTGGTCCCGGACGTTCCTTGTCCTTGCGCTTCTGGACTTTCACTTGTAGCAGCGGTCTCGCTGTCGTGTCCTCGACTAGCTGTTCGAGTATTTTTCCAAGTCAAAGTGCTTTGACTCGCCATGTTCACAAAACTCCGAGAAAGTTCCAGAAAACTTGAAATATCATGACGTCGTAATGAGTCAGTCAGTTAATCAATCAATGTCCAGGGGTGATCCACCGCCTGTATCGCAAGCGTCTTTGCCACGGTTTGAACAAAATGTGGTTGCGCGGCGCAACCGGGCATTTCGAACACTTCTTTTCGTTTTGTGCCTTCGGTAATAACAATAAACGTCTTGTTATACTTCGTGGCAGTATGACACCAAAACATTGTATGTTTCTCTCTCTATAGCTACAAACTAGTTTCATTTCATCGATGGTTTGTTTTACGACATCCAAAACTCATTTAACATTAGAAGTTTTGATTTTCGATCCATATAAAGTTGATATACGTATCTTTAACACCATGAGCATGTGGACTCTTGATTTCTTTCGAACACAGTGAAAGGTTTGCCAGCTATTTTTCACGGCGTCTGAGATATTTTTTGTTCTTTCAGCCTTGTGTATGACTTCTTTTGGTATCCTATCGTACGTTTTACCTTTTTCTCGACTTGATTGGTTTGAACTTCAAATACAGAGCAACAATTTGGCATATTTGGAGGCGAAACACAAGAAACTACTGTAAACAAATACGATGGCTGACCGTCAGCTGGAAATCTGAATACATGATGAGGCGGATCGCTACCGGAAGTGACGTCTACTGCAAACAAAGAATATAATATCTCCGTCCTGCTCTCAGCAACATACACTGTATTGAAAGACACAGGAGGAAAAAAAAAATTTATATAGACAGTACTCACTCTAGCAAGCATGATGTCTCCGATGCCTTGGACTATAGGAGAGTCTCTCAGCTTCCTCATAGATTCACAGAGACTCGCTGCAACATAAACACTTCATTTTGCTTTGTTTTTGGGTAATTATAAGCAGATTATATACTAGCATTCGTTGACGACAGTATAGATCTGCTTATATTAAAAATAAAAAATAAATAAAATAAAAAGCCCACCACATTTAAACTAGAACTTGACGTTTCATGGAGCACGGTGGTGGTAGCATCATGCTCAGATTTACTCATTGCCCCTCAGTTGCTTCTTTGACTAATGTTATCTTTACTCAGTCACCGTCTTTTCGAAGAAGCGCTACAAATGTGCGACATTCTTTACTTTTCCCCCCCAAAATAAAGGATTCGTAGCGCTCACTTGGATGTTCAAAGTTTGAGATTATTTTCTTAGCTGAACTCCAATCGATGCTTTTCCATTGCTTTGCTCCAGACTTAGTTTTCATGATCCCATTTGTTTGCTCGGGAATGTTCTCCGACAAACTCTGAGATCACCAATACTAATAAAGATAGTCAATAGTATTGGCACCCTTTTTTTTTTTTTTAATTTGTACACTACTGACACTTTCATGCCAGAACCCCGAGTAATTTGTCTTACACAAACATAAAACTCAGGAAAGAAAAAAAAATAAAATACTGACCATGCAGCTCATAGACCTGAGGCAGGTTGGGGAAGATACAGGAAAGCTCATCTGAGGTCAGAAGGTTTCGCATTTTCTGGAAGAACACCTGATCCAGAACCCTTAGCGTCCGCAAATGAGACACCTCAGTCATGAATAACTCTGAGAATGGGAGAAGAAGAAAAAATAAAAAATAAAAAAAAAGGTTCACAGACCTGAAAAATTCCATTAACCAGCTCAATTTGGGAATAATGAGGGGTAGATCATAGTAAGGGCCCCTGTCCCACAATACAGATAACTAACTATACCTGAATTTAGTTCCAGTCTGGACCAGAAACACCACAGCTATAATCCCGACTAAAATATCACTTGATCCTGACACTCAGGGAAATAAACACATGCAACTTAGGAATAGCCATGGAAGCTTTTCCCAAGTAGTAGCACATTATTCCGGGTCGTACTGTACAGCTCGGACTCAAAAACAATCTATGTGCACACTCCGGTGGTTGATATAATAAAGATAGGTCACGGATTACGGAAATATAATAAAAAAAGGATACAAAATATGGTGTGGTTACAGATTTTAATATGGATGCTAATAATTTACAGATGTTTCAGTATATTACAGACTGGTTCCTGATTTCATACGGATGATGCATCACAGATAAAAAATTAAGAAGTCTAAAACAATTAAATGTTTCGACTACAGAAGTTCATAATTAAACTATGTTTACTTTATTAAACTTACTATTGATCTCATCTCATTATCTCTAGCCGCTTTATCCTTCTACAGGGTCGCAGGCAAGCTGGAGCCTATCCCAGCTGACTACGGGCGAAAGGCGGGGTACACCCTGGACAAGTCGCCAGGTCATCACAGGGCTGACACATAGACACAGACAACCATTCACACTCACATTCACACCTACGGTCAATTTAGAGCCACCAGTTAACCTAACCTGCATGTCTTTGGACTGTGGGGGAAACCGGAGCACCCGGAGGAAACCCACGCGGACACGGGGAGAACATGCAAACTCTGCACAGAAAGGCCCTCGCTGGCCACGGGGCTCGAACCCAGACCTTCTTGCTGTGAGGCGACAGCGCTAACCACTACACCACCGTGCCGTCCCTTACTATTGATATTTCACGGAAAATAAATCACATATCCGTGAACAAAAGATCCGTGCTTTGCATTATATTTTTTATTTTATGTGAAGCTGTATTCCGTGATTTCATGATGCAACAAGGATGTACCACAGATGCCTGAGGAAAACAGCACATGCTCAGACAATGTCTCATGTAAAAAATTATCTGATTGGTCAGATGTTTTATCGGATCAGATCCAGGCCTTTGGGGGGGGCTTCAGAAGCAAATCTCACTCAATATGGATAAACCCTGGGCTACAGGTATCGTTATCAGTCTGGTGTGAGCACTGACCATATAAACTGCAGGGGACTGATTTATTTATAGTTATAATTATAGTGAGACCGGGCCTTAAAGCTCAGGAAAGTGATCTAAAGTCAATGACTTGTGGGAAATCCAGCATATTGCCTAGATACAAATAGAAATTTTTATAGCAAGACAGCAAACAGCTTTTATTCAGATAGTGGTAGCTGGTTGCTATAATACGGTTGGTTTGTTATAATATGCGATCAATGGCACAATGTGCTGCAATATAACTTAGAATCATTTTTACTGGATAAACCATATTTTTAATTTCTAGTCTTATGCTTATATACTATATAAAGACTAGTGTGTTATTATGTAAAGCAATAGTGTTGCGTGTGTATACAGTGGTATGCAAAAGTTTGGGCACCCCTGGTTAAAATTGCTGTTACTGTGAACAGTTAAGCAAGTTGAAGATGAAATGATCTCCAAAAGGCATAAAGTTAAAGATGACTCATTCCCTTAATATTTTAAGCAAAAACATTTTATTTTCATCTTTTACATTTTCAAAATGACAAAAAAGGAAAAGGGCCCGAAGCAAAAGTTTGGGCACCCTGCATGGTTAGTACCTACAGTAGTAACACCCCCTTTGGCAAGTATCACAGCTTGTAAACACTTTTTGTAGCCAGCTAATAATCTTTCAGTTCTTACACTACCGTTCAAAAGTTTGGGGTCACTGTGAAATGTCCTTATTTTTGAAAGAAAAGCACTGTTCTTTTCAATGAAGATCACTTTAAACTAATCAGAAATCCACTCTATACATTGCTAATGTGGTAAATGACTATTCTAGCTGCAAATGTGTGGTTTTTGGTGCAATATCTCCATAGGTGTATAGAGGCCCATTTCCAGCAACTCTCACTCCAGTGTTCTAATGGTACAATGTGTTTGCTCATTGCCTCAGAAGGCTAATGGATGATTAGAAAACCCTTGTACAATCATGTTAGCGCAGCTGAAAACAGTTGAGCTCTTTAGAGAAGCTATAAAACTGACCTTCCTTTGAGCAGATTGAGTTTCTGGAGCATCACATTTGTGGGGTCGATTAAATGCTCAAAACGGCCAGAAAAATGTCTTGACTATATTTTCTATTCATTTTACAACTTATGGTGGTAAATAAAAGTGTGACTTTTCATGGAAAACACAAAATTGTCTGGGTGACCCCAAACTTTTGAACGGTAGTGTACCTGGGGGATATTCACACATTCGTCCTTGTAAAAGGCTTCCAGTTCTACAAGTTTCTTGGGCTGTCTTGCATGCACTGCTCTTTTGAGATCTATCCACAGATTTTCAATGATGTTTAGGTCAGGGGACTGTGAGGGCCAGGGCAAAACCTTCAGCTCGGGCCTCTTGAGGGATTCCATTCAGGGCTGAACGATATGGACAAAATTTCATATCTCGATATTCATGCCAGATATTTCGATATCGATACAATATGACTATGGGTTCGATGAAAACCAAGCATTTTTCAGAAAAATAAAAACATCATAATACAAAAAAAAAAAAAAAAAGGAGCTCGGATTCAACATTCATTTTACACTCATTATAGAGTTTCGGAACGGCCACTTGATTAAAATGTGTTCGGGATGGTATTTTATAACGCTTGTCCAGCGTCCGAACCATTTTTTTTAAAGCCCTCTTTCGAGACTGTGTACACAGGTACCATGTCTTTTGCAATGTGGTATGTTATAGCGTCTGTAATTTCTTTATGTCTGGTGGACGTCGACTCGTACGGTGTAACGCTATTGAACACATCAGCAATCAAACTTTGCTTTGGCTTATTTTGGGATGACTGAGAAGTCCCCGGTGTTTCTCTCATTGTCATACACTCTTCGTGCAGCACGCGATGGTGTTGTTTCAGGTGGTGAAACATGTTTGTTGTGCTACCTTGCTTCGTCGCAATTTTTGCTAAGCACGACCTGCACAACACCTCGCTCTGGTTAACGTCGTCCTTTTTGAATCCAAAATACCTCCAAATAATGGAGGATGATTTATGTTTTGGCACCAAGTCAGATTCTGCACCGCCACCGGCCGCATTATCTTCCGCACCCATTTTCTTTCTTTTTAATTTCCCCACTGTGTCTGTAGTGTGCGCGCGTCGGTCTCCATCTCCCTCACTCCCGCCCTCATGTGTTTGTCACTGGTTGGCTTCAGCTGTCGATCCACAGCAAGCATGAAATAAGGTTTGTGGTTGGCTGGCCTTAGCGGTGCATTCAAGGGCAATCATAAAAATGTTTGTTGTGACTGCCAGAGCTGTACATGCACGGGGAGGGGAAATCTATATCGTTGCTTTTTCGATATTAATATCTTGAATGTTCATATCTAGATATAGATACGATCACGATATATCGTTCAGCCCTAATTTCATTGTAGATTTTGAGGTGCATTTTGGATCATCATCTTACTGTAGGACCCATCCTCTTTTTAACTTCAACTTTTTTACAGATGGTGTGATGTTTGCTTCCAGAATTTGCTGGTATTTATTCGAATCCATGCTTACCTCGACCAGTGAAATGTGCCCTGTGCCACTGGCTGCAATACAACCCCAAAGCATGATCGATCCACACCCATGCTTCAGAGTTGGAGAGGTGTTCTTTTCCTGGAATTTGGCACCCTTTTTTCTCCAAACGTGCCTTTGCACATTGTGGCCAAAAAGTTCTATTTTGATTTCATCAGTCCACAGGACTTGTTTCCAAAATGCATCAGGCTTATTTAGATGTTCATTTGCAAACTTCAGACGCTGAATTTTGTGGCTAGGACGCAGGAAAGGTTTTCTTCTGATGACTCTTCCATGAAGGTCATATTTGTTCAGGTGTCGCTGCATAGTAGAACAGTGCACCACCACTCCAGGGTCTGCTAAATCTTTCTGAAGGTCTTTTGCAGTCAAACAGGGGTTTTTATTTGCCTTTCTAGCAATCCAACGGGCAGTTCTTTCAGAAAGTTTTCATCTTCTTCCAGACCTCACCTTGATCTCCACTGTTTCTGTTAACTGCCATTTCACCAGAGCTTTTTTTCTTTTTTTTCTTTTTCTATTTTCATTTTATTTATTTATTTTTTGTGTGTGTTTGTGTAGTTTGATGTTTGTTTGAGTGTTTTGTCCGCCGGTTGTGGTGTAGCTCCGGACCCAGTTTTGGGCGTCGGTTCCCTCCAGGCCTTGGTTCGCTGTGGGTGATGCCTGCGCTCCCAGCTGTGGACTGCAGTGAGCTCGCTGCTCATTTTACATCGTGGTTGTCCAGCGCTCTGTGCTTTAATGCTTGGCGTGATGTTCCGAGCGATGTTGCTCGGTGGTGTTGCGGCGGCTGTGCAGGCGGTTTGGGACACACCAGCGCTCTGCGTGGCAGAGCTTTTCTGCTCACTTTGTGGATCCATGGCGTGGTGCTCGAGCAATGTTGCTGGCGGCGTCACGGCGGCAGTCCTAGA